>NC_137208.1:22209488-22452988 GCF_960531495.2 Zeus faber
TGCGCTTTGCTGATGATGTGTGAATGTGTGTGTGTGTGTGTGTGACTAACCCCGCCCAGGATCCACAGCTTAGCCACCACTCAGCAAGATTATAACACTGAGTTGCACCCACTCCAAGCTACACACATTTGGCATAGACACTAGTGCTGATTATTAACTAAAACCCACATATAACCACGACTGAACCCAACAGACCCCAACGGAACCACCAGAACTGTCTCCCCCGCTCACCGACATCCTTGCCAACCTGTGGACAAAACGACACCAACGCCATCAGCGCTGCATCCACCGAGGAATCCAATGCCACTGTCAAAAGCTAAGTACTCACACCCAGTGATTAAACACAGCAGAAAGCGTTAGCCGGCAAAGCACATTGCATCCATTTAACCCATTAAAACGACTCTGCAGGGTCAGAGGGACCCTAGTATTCATACTAATCACAACATTATTAATAGTACTCCAGATACTATGGCATTATGCTCAACCACTAAAAGATAATGGGGTCCTCATACCTACGACCCCACAACCAATGGAGTACACATGGCCATACGTCTGGGACTGCACGATACACTGCGCCCATGTCAACTGAAAAATAACACAATCTGTGAACGCCCCCTGTGTCTCTATAAATGCCTTCCATGGCTTGTGGGCGATGGTGGCGCAGGAGGTAGAGCGGGTTGTCCAGTAATCAGAGGGTTCCTGGGGTAATCCCCCGTCACTCCTGGCAGCACGTCAAAGTATCCTTGAGCAAGACACTGAACCCTAAAGTGCACTCGATGAGCTGGTGTGCACCTTGAATGGTTGCCGCTGCCATCGATGAGTGAAATTGAGGCATTAATTGTGAAGTGATGGTTGGTGATTAATGGGACTTCTGTCGACAGGGTGAGCCGCTTTAATTACCTGGGAGTCCACATCACAGAGGATTTAACATGGACTTTACAAACAGACACTCTGGTGAGAAAGGCGAGGCTGCGTTTTTACCACCTCAGGCAGCTGAGGAAATTCCAGGTCTCGGTGAGGATCCTCAAGTCCTTCTACTCTGGAGCAGTGGAGAGCATCCTGACAGGCAACATCACTGCCTGGTTTGGGAACTGTACTGCTCAGGAGAGGCAGGCACTGCAGAAGTTGGTGCGTTCGGCTGAACGTACCACTGGAACTACACTCCCCTCCCTGCAGGACTTATACAGCAGGAGGTGTAGTAGCAGAGCCCGCAGGATTATGAAGGATCCTCACCACCCCAACAACGGACCGTTCCAGCTGCTGCGGTCAGGCAAGCGCCTCCGCAGTCACACAGCGAGAACAGAGAGACTGAGACTGAGTTTTTTCCCGCAAGCCATAAGAACTGTCAATGATGACCTCACCAGGGGTCCTCACTGAGCCACACACATAGGCTCCACTACCTCACTGTACTGTATGTAGCATACTGTACCGCACACTGTGTGACTGTTTTGGGTTGTTCAGTATTACCGTATTGCTGCGCCTACTCCCTTTTTCTATTCTATTTATTTTATTTTATTTTATTTTATTCTATATATTTTTATATTATTCTATAGTATTCGACTTACTGCATTACGTTTTAGGAATCAGTTAGTTGGTCAGTAAACAGATACCTTCCAGATGATTAACAGCTTACTCAGGAGAACAAACACTGAGCTTGGCAGTTTCCAGCATGGAGCACAGCAACAGAGAGATGGTGGTCTCCTTCATCAGCTACAAATTGTCTCAGCAGAACAATCCAACACTGAAGTGAAAAGGCACTTCGGGAGTTGGCGGACAAGTTTGAGCTGCGCTATATGAAGGCCTTTAGCGACATGTCATCCCAGCTCCACATGACTACCGCCATGGCCTACAACAGCTTTGAGAACGTGATGGACGAGGTTTTTCGGGACAGGATCAACTGGGGACGCATGGTGGGCCTGTTAGCCTTTGGAGGTGCCCTCTACGTGGATTGCGTGCAGAAGGACATGATCAACACATGGTGCCCTGTATCATAGACTAGATGACCATATACCTGGGCCACCACCTTGATCCATGGATCCAGAGTCAGGGAGGATGGGTGAGTACCTCCGCTTAAACAAAGTAACCTTGTTGCCTTAACATTTTAAGTAGAGACTTTGTTATTTCAACTAATGCATTAAAATTGGGTTAGGCAAACAAAAAGAAAAAAGAAACCGACCTGGTGTCAGTTGGCCTGGTTTCAGTTGGGCCGGTACAATGTGATCTCGTCTTTATACTACTTTTTCTTTTATTTTTTTAAACTGTGTTGTCAGCATGCAGCATGGGTTTGGGGGAGAAGACGACAGCCTTCACGAGGCCTCTCCTCTGAGTAGTGAGAAATGGTGCAAGACCAACTCACGAAACTAATGTCGCCAAAGAATCATCGAGCTGGCAGACCAAGGTACAAGCCAATGCCAAAACCAAGGCAGAGAACATCCTCTTTAGGACGGGCGGACAGCCCCACCGTCGAAAACCAAGGTCTGCCGGTGCTCCAACTCAATGTCGAGGGCCTTACCATCGCAAAACTCGAAGTCATCAGGCATCTCGCCGATTCCAACAAAGTGGCAGCGGTCCTCCTGCAAGAGACACACTGGGTGTCAGATGAAAACCTCAAGCTTCCTGGGTTCTCCCTCGCTGGATCCATCCACAGCAAGAAGCATGGAATGGCAACCTTCGTCCGAGATGGTTTGAGCTGGGCAGCCACCAGCCAATCTCCACCTGGCTGCAACATCGAGTGGCTGGCCACTAAAATCCAAGAAACATCTGTCGTGAACGTATATAAGCCCCCACCAACAGCCCTGACTGCATCATCACTTCCATCCGTGACTGCTCCTGCCATCTATGCAGGTGACTTCAACTGCCAACATACGGATTGGGGTTACCAACACACATCACAGGATGGAGAAGCACTGAGTGAGTGGGCCTCTAACGTTGAGGCACTACTGCTGTACGACCCAAAGGAGCCCCCAAGCTTCTGCTCTGCACGTTGGAACTCTTATACCAACCCAGATCTGGCCTTCGTCATATGCCGCAGTAACGACCTGAAACCGGAGAGACGTGTCTTGGACAGGTTCCCTCGCTCACACCACCGGCCATCCATCATCAAAGTACCATCCCTAGTACAGCCGGTAGCTGGCAAACCGGCCAGGAGATGGAACTTCAGGAAGGCGAACTGGCAGTCGTTTACGGTGGAAACAGAAAGAAGAACTGCTGGTCTCATGGACCCAGAAGCAGAAGACGTGGATGCTGCATACAGTGCCTACTGTGAAGTCCTCCTAAGGGCAGCAAAGCACAACATCCAATAAAAACTATATCCCGGGCTGGGATGAGGAGTGCAGCTGCCTGTTGCGCCAACACCAGCAGGCGATCACCAGGGAAGAAATGGACGCAACAGCAACAACCCTACTGCAGAAGCTGGATGACACCCGAAGGGCTAGGTGGACGGAAGTAGCGGAATCCATCGACTTCACCCACTCCAGCCGGAAGGCGTGGCAGACCATCAACTTGCTCTCAGGGAGAAAAACAACACCTCGTAGGTGTCCAGTGACTGCAGATGCTATTGCTTCCCAGCTCCTGAAAAATGGTCGCTTCCCTGATGCGGACAAAAACTTCGCACGACTGACATCGTGTGAGGTATCATCCCTCTCCAGAGCAGCCAGCGCTGATGCTAATCTCTCAGGAGACTTCACAGCAGCCGAGCTAAAGGCAGCAATTAAAAAACTGAAGCTGGGCAAATCACCAGGTCGAGACAATATCCACCCAGAGTTTGTTATGCACCAAAGTGAAAGAACATCTCAATGGCTATGCACATTCTTCTCATCATGCTTCCGGAGGTCCAAGCTCCCGAAGACCTGGCGCCGTGCTTCCATCATAGCCTTGCCAAAGCCGAACAAACCCGCCGAAGACCCGAAGTCCTACAGGCCCATATCCCTGCTCTGTGTCCCGTACAAGATTCTGGAGAGGCTGATCCACAGCCGCATTGAGCCAGTGGTGGACCCTCAACTCCCACCGGAACAAGCCGGCTTCCGCAGAGGCAGGTCAACGGTGGACCAGGTAACGCTACTCACCCAGGACATCGAGGACAGCTTCCAAGATAATGAGAAAGCTGGAGTAGTATTCCTGGACCTGACAGCCGCTTATGACACCGTGTGGCACCGTGGACTACACCTGAAACTGTTGAGAACAATCCCGGACCGGCACATGGTGAGACTTATTATGGAGATGCTATCTAACCATAGCTTCATCCTACAAACATGCGATGGCCAGACCAGCAGGCTCAGAAGGCTGAAGAACGGTGTCCCGCAAGGCTCTGTCCTCTCACCAATGTTATTTAACATCTATATTCACGACCTGCCAGACACAACATCCAAGAAGTACGGCTATGCGGACGACCTGGCCATCATGCTTCGATGCCCAACATGGAACACTATGGAAGAAGGCCTCAACCGAGACATGGGCATCCTGGCAGACTACCTCCAGAAGTGGCACCTTCAGCTCAGCATGGGCAAAACAGTGTCTGCAGCTTACCACCTCTACAACCGGGAGGCAAGAAGGGAACTGGACGTGCATGTTGGCAACATCCGCCTGGAGTTCCAGCAAGCCCCCATGTACCTCGGCGTATGCTTGGACCGGACGCTGTCCTACAAGCAGCACCTGGATGAAGTGAAGGCCAAGACAACCGCAAGGGTCTCGCTCATCCGCCGCCTTGCAGGCTCGACTTGGGGAGCTTCCCCCCAGACCCTACGCATATCCACGCAAGCCCTGGTCCTACCCGTAGCGGAATACTGTGCCCCTGCCTGGAGCAGAAGTCCACATGCGAACAAGGTGGATACTGTCATCAACAGCGCCCTCCGGATAGTAACTGGCTGTCTGAAACCCACCCCTGTGTCCTACCTGCCAGTCCTAGCTGGTATCGCCCCACCCAGTCTCCGACGGGAAGCAGCTACCCTCGCCCTGGCAAGGAAAGCCCAGAAGAACGACTGGCACATCCTACACAAAGCCACAACAACACCGGCACCACCATGCAGGCTCAAGTCTCGCCATCCCTACAACAAGGCAGCACAAGAGATGCTACAGTCGATCCCTGACGACTTGTCCAAGGACGCCTGGCTGGCAGCATCCTGGAGACAATCGTGGGAGTCAGCTGCGCCCTCCCGCATCCAACGATACATCCGGGACCCAGGAGGAGGTGTAAAAGGAGAAGACATGCCACGCCACCTATGGACCTCGCTGAACCGCCTGCGTACTGGCGTCGGGCGCTTCAAGTCCTCTCTAAAGAAGTGGGGCTTATCCGACAGTGCGTCATGCGAGTGTGGCGACCCTGAACAGACTGCCGAGCACATAATCACCAGCTGCCCCCTATACAGCCCACCCTCAGAAGCTGGCCTTTTTGACCTAGGACTGGAGAGAGGGCGTGGCTATATGACACTGAGTTGGCCATCTGATGATATACGAAAGAAGAAGCATGCTGGGCATACAACATAGAGTATTTGTATGCCATTGCATTCAGGACAGAGTTAGTCTGCAAGTGGAGTTCAAGTTCTCAACCTGCAATGCAACTATTTATTAATTCTTAAATCTTCAAGAACTGCTGCAATAACTCTGTCCTGTGGATGACCTGTAGAATGACAAGAGCACAGTTTTTGGTTATGGAGAGCCACCACCAACCCCCCTCTTTGGAGACCTATTTATCATGTTTGGGTATATAAACAACTGATCACTACTCCAAGAGGGGGACAATCATCACGGTGAGACAAATAAACATAGAAACAAACAACATTTACACCAAAACATGAACATTGGACGACAACATGTCTTGAAAAACTGAATTAGGTCAAGGAAAACTGGAACTCAAACTGGTCACGTGGCCTCTTCCTGTCATAGTTATGGTAGTAAATGAGGGAGGAAAGCAACCAGGAGGTTTCTGGGGTAACCTCCAGGCAGATGTGCGTGCGTGCGTGCGTGCGTGCGTGCGTGCGTGCGTGCGTGCGTGCGTGCGTATGTAGGATGTCCTCCGGTAACTCTACATGACTTATCCCCATAGGTACTGGTGTAGAAGGTCGGTATTATGTTGCGGCGCCTCCAAACAGTGCAAGGGGCCACGAAGCCTCCCCGAACTCCGGCTGTAATTAGTGATTTTTCTCTATTATGTTTCAATTGATTGGCAAGAAATTTACCTGATTTGTCATTGAATTCAAAAAAATTTGCTCTTGTTCCTGTCATAAGGAATTGTGTCTCTGATGGATTTCAAGTTGAGATGTAATTGTTCTGATCTCATTTCGGATTTGCTCAGAAGATGAGTGGGTCTGTTGGGAATGCAACTCCTTTAGTCGCTGTTCGAGTTTATTTGGGCATTCTTGTCCTTTCTTTTTCTCGTGAGTGGAGAATGAAATAATATTACCTCTTAGAACTGCCTTAGCTGTTTCCCAAAGTAAGGATGGTGATATTTCTGGGGAGTCATTCAGTTCAGTGAAGGAAGTCCATTCTCTTGAAAATAAATGGTTAAATTCTTTATCTGTTAAAAGTGAGGTGTTAAACCGCCACCTGCTGGGAGGGTTCCGGTTTGTTTCCTTTATCAGGTTGAAACTAATCGGCCCGTGATCGGAAATTACAATAGGGTGAATTTCTGGATTTGTGATTTTGGACAGTGCGGAGTTATTTATCAAGAAAAGGTCGATTCGAGAGAAACTTTGGTGGGATGGTGAATAATATGTGTATTCTATAGAATGTGGGTTATTTGATCTCCAACAATCCCCAACAGCAAGATCACTCATATATTGTTTTATAGTGTCCGGCAAACGCCAGGATTTGGGAATATTTCTGGTTTGAGAAAGATCTAAATTTGGATCCAGTACTGTGTTGAAGTCTCCTCTCATAAATGATAGTTTATTCAGAAAATTCTAAAAGTTTTGAAAATATATTGTGAAAGAAATTTTGGTCATCTTCATTGGGGCCATACATATTAGCTAAGGTTCATTTGATGTTACCTAAAATCCCATTCATCATTATGAAACGCACTTCTGTGTCTGATATTGTGGTTTTATTTTGATATGGGATACTTTTATTGATCAATATAGATAGACCTCTTTTTTTTGAGTTGTATGATGCCGAAAACATCTGACTAAGCCATTTAGCTTTGAGTTTGAGGTGCTCAAATGCAGTGACGTGGGTTTCTTGCAGTAGACAGAAGCTGGGGTTCATCTTGGTGAGGTGAGTTAGTATTTTGCTACGTTTAGCAGGTGAGCCCAAGCCTCTCACATTCCAGTCTCGCTGTGGAACTGTGTTCCAGGGTTGGATGATTAACAGGGCGATTGCAATGGCAAGAAGGATTATTTACAGACCTGATCATTTTTTTCCTGTTGACGGGGCGTCATCCTTTTCAAGTACGAGTTCTGTCATGGCATATCCCTTTCGTGGAGATGGAGGTTACTTGCACATATCCCGCTAGGATCGTGATCTCAGTTCACGTCCCATGATTCTCCGTTGTTGCCGTTTATCTGGTCCTCTGGAAGGTTGCAGACTTTCTTGCAATGAGATGCGTGTGCCCACGTAGGTCGGTCTGCCACCTTAACTGATGCTGCAGTGGTGAGGAGGATCTGGAACGGTCCAAGGAATCTGACAGAGTTCCTGCTTTTCCTCCTACAATTTCCCCCTCCTAAAGCACGGATTTTGGGGTCCGAGTCCCACCTGATGTGCTTGTAAGCAGAGTTGCCAGCAAAGGCATGCTGGCCCCATAACCCAGAGATTGATTGATCAAAACCATTCTCTGTAAAGGCCTGACCTTTACTATCAGTCAAACTACATTTGGACCCGACCTCTATCTAACAATATGTTGAGGAGAAAACTGCTTCTTACCTAGAAATCATCTATTTACCTATTTACAACTTCCAACCATTCATGAAAATTTCCCTCCACTCTTGACGATTTCACCTCCTAAACAAGGGATTGTGGGCTCAAGTCTTACCTTGTGCCTTTCAAAAGCAGAGTGGCGCAGCAGCCCATAAACCAAATGTCTATGGATCAAGCCATTCTCTTACAATTTCACCTTTCAAACAAGAGCATGTGGGCTCAAGGCTTATCTGGGGTTCTTGAAAGCAGAGTAACCATAACCCTGATGTTGATTGATCAACACCATCCTCCACTAATCCTTCCCCTTTGCTACCATAACATGCCCACTACATGTTGAAAAGGAAACAGCTCCTTATTTACACAACGTTTATAGAACAGATGGTCATACTGTTCACAAAACAATTTAAGACCAGTCATGACAACTCAGGAACATCTTCTGACCAGTCATGACAATTCTCCCCTCCTAAACCAAGGATTGTGAATTTGAGTCCCACCTGAGGAGCTTATGAGCAGAGTTATCAGAGGAAGATGCTGGGCCCATAATCCAGAGGTCAATGGATCAAAATCATCCTCTGCTAAGGCCTTTCCTTTGCTACAAAAGGATGTGAACTCATGCAAATATGTGTTGACACGGAAAAAGCTTCCTACCTAGACAACGTGTATTTAACAGTTGTTGATGCTGATCGCAAAACAATTTCAGACCAGGCGAGATAACTTTTGATAACTTTTAACAATATAATATGCTCCTAACAGGTGTTCTCTAAACTGATACTGAGTAAGCTTTGAAAAAAAGGGAGCTTCTTACATGTACTTAACAGGTGTTGATGGTGATCACACAAAGGTTCTTGACAATTTCACCTCCCAAACAAAACATTGTTGGTTTAAATCCTATCTGAGCTTCTTAAAAGCAGAATGATGTTGATGGACAACACAAGACAATTTCAGACCAGTCATGACAATTCATGAATATTTTCTGACCAGTCATGACAAGTCTCCCCTTCTAAAGCAGGTATTGTGAATTCAAGGTGCTTGTGAGCAGAGTTCCCAGCAGAAGCAGGCTGGGCCCATAATCCAGAGGTCAATGGATCACAACCGTCCTCATGCTCAACCCATGCTAATATATGTTGACACCGAAAAAGCTTGCTACCTAGACAACGTGTATTTAACAGTTGTTGATGCTGATCGCAAAACAATTTCAGACCAGGCATGAGAACTTTTGACCACTCATAACAATTTACAACCAGTCATGACAATTTTCCCTCACAAATGCATTCTTTGGGATGTGAACTCATGCTAATTGTTGTAATGAAAACAGCTAAGGCATGCTGCCCACATAATCCAGAGTTTGATTGCTCAAAACCATCCTCTGTTAAGGCCTTACCTTTACTATCAGACCAAATGCATTTGGACCTAAACTCTAGCTAACTATATGTTGAGGAGGACGCTGCTTCTTACCTATAAATCATCTATTTACCAGGTGTTGATGCTGATCGCAAAACATCTTCCAACCATTCATGAAAATCTCCCTCCACTTTTGATGATTTCACCTCCTATACAAGGGATTGTGTGCTCACGTACCACAGAAGGCTCCCAAAAGCAGAGTGGCGCAGCGGAAGCGTGCTGGGCCCATAACCCAGAGGTCGATGGATCGAAACCATCCTCTGCTAAGGCGTTGTGTTCCTTACCACAGGATGTGACTCAAGATGTGGATTGTACTGATTTCATGTTCAGAACAAAACAGCTTCTTACCAATACAATATGCTCTTAACAGGTGTTCTCTAAACTGACGCTGACCAAGCTTTGAACAAAAGAGAGCTTCTTACATGTACTTAACAGGTGTTGATGCTGATCACACAACCATTCTTGACAATTTCACCTCCCAAACAAAACATTGTTGGTTTGAGTCCTATCTGAGCTTCATAAAAGCAGAGTGATGTTGATGGATCAACACCATCCTCCATGAAGGCCTCCCCTTTGCTACCACAACATATGATTCAGGAGGTGAACTCATGCCAACTATGTGTTGAAAAGGAATCAGCTTCTTATCTGCTGTTCACAAAACAATGTCAGACCAGTCATGACAACTCATGAACATCTTCTGACCAGTCATGACAAGTCCCCCCTTCTAAACCAGGTATTGTGAATTCAAGTCCCATGTAAAGTGCTCGTGAGCAGAGTTCCCAGCAGAAGCAGGCTGGGCCCATAATCCAGAGGTCAATGGATCACAACCGTCCCCATGCTAATTTATGTTGACACCGAAAAAGCTTGCTACCTAGACAACGTGCATTTACATTTAGTAATTTAGCAGACGCTTTTATCCAAAGCGACTTACAAGGGAGAATGACATTCAAGCTACATTGCGACAGAGATTAGTGTAACAACATTAGTGTAACAATAAATACTGCTAGGTAGTGCTATGGAATTATAGGTTAGGACAGGAGATACTCACTGAAGAGCTGGGTCTTCAAGTGCTTCTTAAAGACAGAGAGGGAGGTCCCTGCTCTGGTCATTTTAGGCAGCTCGTTCCACCAACGTGGAACTACAAATGAGAATAGCCTGGATTGCCGTGGCTTTATGGCCGGCAGAGCCAGGCGACGCTCATTTGACGAGCGCAGCATCCGGGGGGCATTCTGTATCATCTGTAGTGGCTTCACCGCACAGGCCGGCAAGCCTGTTAAGAGGGCGTTGCAGTAGTCGAGACGGGACATCACCAAGGTTTGTAGCAGCAGTTGAGTGGCATATTGGGTCAGGTACGGCCTGACTTTTCGAATGTTGAGTAGTGCGAAGCGGCAGGACCGGGAGACGGCAGCAACACGGTCCGAGAATGTCAGTTGGTCATCAATAAAGACACCAAGATTCGTTGCAGCCTTGGTAGGAACAAGAGATAGGGAGTCGATTTTAATATCAATGTTGTGATAAATACCTTGTTTGGCCGGGAAGACCAGCAGTTCCGTTTTCGCCAGATTTAGTTGAAGATGATAATCCTTCATCCACGCGGATATGTCAGCGAGACAATCCGAGATCCGCGTCGAGACAGTGGGGTCATTGGGCGGGAAGGACAGATAGATTTGAGTATCATCCGCATAGCAGTGATATGAAAAGCCATGTGAGCGGATGATCGGGCCCAGTGAGGAGGTGTATATGGCAAAGAGGAGGGGTCCTAGCACCGAGCCTTGGGAAACCCCTGTGGTGAGGTGGTGAGGCACAGACAGCTGGCCTTGCCATGTCACACTGAACGAGCGCCCAGAAAGGTAAGATTCGAACCAGGAAAGTGCACTGCCCGTTATGCCCATACTTGAGAGTATGGACAGGAGAATGCTGTGATTGACAGTGTCAAAAGCAGCTGATAAGTCTAGCAGAGTGAGAACCGAGGATTTGGCAGCAGCTCTAGCAGTTTTTAAGGCCTCTGTCACAGACAACAGGGCTGTTTCGGTGGAGTGACCACTTTTGAAGCCAGATTGAAGTGTATCGAGAAGGTTGTTTCTTGACAGATATTCTGTAACCTGTCTAGAGACCGCCCTCTCTAAGGTTTTGGAAAGGAATGGGAGGAGAGAGACCGGCCGATAGTTTTCTACTTGATTGGGATTGAATGAGGGTTTTTTGAGCAGTGGTGCGACCCGAGCCGCTTTGAAAGCGGAAGTGGGGCGGAAGAGAAGAGGAGAGCACCGAGGAGAAGTGGGTGGGAGACAGGTTGCGAAGATTGCGGCGGATAGTAACCATGGGTGGGGGGTTGTTTTGGTAGCTGGACATTGAAGTGGATGAAGAAGTGGTCAGAGAGATGAAGAGGAGTGACCCTTAGGTTGTCCGTGGTGCAGCTCCGAGCAAGAATGAGATCAAGCTCTTTTCCAGCCTTGTGAGTCGGTGGAGTCGGGACCTGTCTTAGGTCGAATGAGCGAACCAAAGACAGGAAGTCAGCCGAGCTCGCACTGTCCAAGTGGATGTTCATGTCTCCGAGGACGAGCATGGGACACTCATGCTCAGGAATTGATGACAGCAGGGTGTCAAGCTCATGCAGGAAGTCACCTAGTTGTCCTGGTGGATGGAAGATGACGACCACATAGGCTTTCACCGGAGCAGTCACCAAGACGGCGTGATATTCAAAGGAGGCAAAGTTGTTTAAAGGCAGCAGTGGATTAAATTTCCATGTGTTGGAAATTAGCAGTCCAGACCCACCACCACGGCCAGATGGTCTGGATGTGTGGGAGAATGTGTACAGCTGTTGATGCTGATCGCAAAACAATTTCAGACCAGGCATGACAACTTTTGACCACTCATGACAAATTACAACCGGTAAACGGACAATTTTCCCTCACAAATGCATTCTTTGGGATGTTACATCATGCTCATTAACAACAAGTATATATGATGTCAACTAGAAAAAAGTATTTGCTTGCTAGCAATTTCATTTAAGTCTAACTGCAGCCCCAGTGGCCTAATGGATAAGGCACTAGCCTCCTAAGCCAGGGATTGTTGGTTCAAGTCCAATCTGGTGTGCTGAGTGCATTCTCTTTAGGCCTCTACTTTGCTCCCACAGGATGTCAACTCATGCTATTTGTTGTAAAAAAACTGCTTATTCCCTACACAACTAGAATCCAACGAGTGCTCATGCTCTTCACAAAAACACTCATGACTACACACAAATACTTTAAAACCAGTCATGACACCCCTCCTTAACCAGGGATTATCAGTGCGAGTCCCACCTGATGTGCTTATGAGCAGAGCTAAATGCTGAGGTTTGCTGCACCCATAATCCAGAGATTGATTGATCAAAACCATCCTCTGTTAATGCCTTTACTATCAGACCAAATGCATTTGGACCTGAACTCTAGCTGACTATATGTTGAGGAGGACACTGCTTCTTACCTAGAAATCATCTGTTTACTAGGTGATCGCAAAACATTATTTAACAGATATTAATGTTGATCGCAAAACAATTTCAGATCAGGCATGAAAACTTTTGACCACTCATGACCATTTACAACCATTCATGACAATTTTCCCTCACAAATGCATTCTTTGGGATATTACATCATGCTAATTAACAAGAAGTGTATTCTTTGTAACCTACAAAAAAGTATTTGCTTGCTGATGAAACTGGTCACAGTGGTTTTACCTAAGCAGTCAAGTATATAGCAGTTTCATAGCAGTAAATTGCCAAGAAATAGTTTTTCTACCTTGTTGCCTCGCTCCAAGGGCTCTCGTCTCCTGGTCTAGGTGATTATTGAGCACCTTGTGCAGCTCAACAATTTCACAATTCTTCAGCTGATCTACTTCCTGTCTGAGCTGTCTGTGCAGACTCCAACTCATCCGTCAGCACCGGATTTAAATGTGGGCCTTGGTTAGTCGGCACAAACCCTTTTCCCGCTGCAGACAGGCACCCTCAATACCGACTGCCTGGCCATACCGCAGCCTGACCTCTGTTCCATATGTATTCTCTTTCCATCCCTGGGCATCCACGTCCAGTTGGTGGCCTTGTGCAGGGATGTCCTCTTGATCCTTCAGGGCCATCTGTCTTCTCCAGCCGGGAAGTCCTCTCTCCAAGAAGGTAGACCACTTGTTCTGTAGCACTCCTGTGGATCATGTTCGTTAGTCCATGCTGGCACAGGATTTCAACCATCTCCTTTCTCTGGGTATCTTGCAGAAATATTAGCTGATGCAATTGTCCTCTCTTCTTCTATTGCTTTGGCCAAAAGATTTTTGTCCTCGGTCAAGGCACGGATTGGTGCCAAGGACTTGATTAATTCTGCCATCTCATTGGCATGTACCAGGCATGCAAACTTGTCACCTTTTAGTGAAATTTGCAGTTTTGAAACCAAAATGTGTCACCTGGGGTTGGCTTCAATCCATCTGTATGTCGATCTCTCAAAATGCGCCGGCGCCTAGTGGCGTCTGCACCCTGCTGTCACCTGGCTTCAAGAAAAGCCATGATAGGGACATACAAGCTATGTCCCATTTCAGGGGCTGCCGCCTTGTAGGCTGCATTTTAAGACCGAATGCATTACACCGGCACAACGAAGTGCTGTCCCATTCCGGAGGCTCTTTCAAATGCGGTCGAGAAATGAAGCCTTGTTTTCCCCGATTTAAACAATATGTTTTAAAAAAAACAATAGATACAATACAACAATATAATCAGTAACAACAGCATCAGACATCACTCCCCTCCTTTCAGAATATCTATAATGGACAAAGAAAAACACATAAATAAATGAGTAAAATAAAAAAATATAAAATAAATAAAAATGATAATTGAGTAAATAAATAAAGTGAAGTAAAATAAAGAACTGTAAGAACAGCTGTAACCCAGCTGTAACCCAACATTATTATACATTATTAAATGGTACCAATCCTCCTTAAAACTGAAATAGTCTATTAGCCTAATCCACTTGTCATTTAGCCAGGTTTATAACAAAAATGGTTACTGAGTTGATGCGAAAACACAATTTAAACATTTTACTAAGTAGGACAATTCCCTATAATAACACCTGGGGAGGCTCTTCCGGCAACTCTCCCGGTGTGAGAAACCTTGAACATCATAACCAGAGAAAGTAAAAAAAAAAACAACTAAGAGTAAATGAGTAGCATATGGTAGGATAATCACCTAGACCAGGAGATGAAAGACCTTGGAGCGAGGGGGCATTCCCTTGATGCTGAGAAGAGCTCCATGCAAGAGTGAGTGGTATCTCTGCAGGATGACGTGGATTGGCTGGAGTTTGCACTCCAACTGCAGCAGCAAGATGGTAAATAGCAGCTCCTAACTCTACAGGCACAGGCAGACCAGGCCCATGAGATGGCTAAATGTCATACTTCTGAGTTGGCCCAGATCAACCAGACGTGCAGGATTTTAAATGAGAAGATAATTGCTGAGACAGACTGCCTTGCAAATATGGAGAAAGCAGAGTTAACACTGCAGAATGAGGTGCACAGACTGGAGTCTGCCCTCCAAGATCAGAGAGAACGGACTAAAAATCAGCTCCTTGCTCTCTAGATCCAGGCTGGCCAGGCCCAAGAGCTGGCTGAATCTCCTCCATCTGAGCTGGTCCAGAGGAACCACAAATGCAGGATCTTAAACAAGGAGCTTATTACTCAGATAGACTGCCTTGCAAAGAAGGAGCAATCGGTGGGATCACTGAAGAAGGAGGTGGACAGACTAAGGTCTGCCTGACAGCTAGGGATGGCCGATACCAACATTTTTCCTTTCGATACCATTGGTAAAGTACCTATATGGTACTTTTTCATAGATACCGATACCGAAACTTGTTGCCCCTTAAAGGGAAATCACATGATTGCACAGTGTTCATTCACAACTTTATTGCAAGGGCAATACGAAATACAAATAAAACTCATTTAAATAAACACTTGAAAGAAATGCTTATAAAATGAGAATGAAATAGATCAATGAGTTAATAAAATAAACATAAGATGAAAATAAATGTTTTTTTAATAATGATGGAATAATGAAAATAATCAGACTTCAAATAAATACAAAATAACATTTCTTAAATTTAAACATCATAACACATCGTTATCACCAACACTAGCAGCATCATCATCATCATCCTCAACATAAGCAGCAACAACATCATCAACAACAAAATGCAAAATGACAATTTTACTCGTTTTTATTACACTGAAAGAGAATTCAGACGTTGACATTATTGTGATTTCCCATCATCCCTTGTATGAATTATGAACAGCACTTGAATTATGAATTATTAACAACACTTGAATTATGAATTATTAACAAAACAACAAAGGGAAATCAAAATGTTATAACATTCTAATCATAATCATGTGAACATGGACTGTTCACACAGACACTCTGGTGAGAAAGGCGAGGCAGCGTCTCTACCACCTCAGGCAGCTGAGAGACGCGAACAAATTACAAAAAGGGAAATCAAAATGTTATAACATTCTAATCATAATCATGTGAACATGGACTGTTCACACAGACACTCTGCTGAGAAAGGCGAGGCAGCGTCTCTACCTCCTCAGGCAGCTGAGGAAATTCCGGGTCTCGGTGAGGATCCTCAAGTCCTTCTACTCTGGAGCAGTGGAGAGCATCCTGACAGGCAACATCACTGCCTGGTTTGGGAACTGTACTGCCCAGGACAGGCGGGCCCTGCAGAGGGTGGTGCGTTCAGCTGAACGTACCACTGGAACTACCCTCCCCCCCTTGCAGGAGTTATACACCAGGAGGTGTAGTAGCAGAGCCCGTAGGATCATGAAGGATCCTCATCACCCCAACAACGGACTGTTTCAGCTGCTGCGGTCAGGCAAGCGCCTCCGCAGTCACGCAGCGAGAACAGAGAGACTGAGACGGAGTTTCTTCCCTCAAGCCATTAGAACTGTCGACGCTGACCTCACCAGGGGTCCTAACTGAGCCATGCACTAGGCTCCACTACCTACTGTACTGTATGTAGCATACTGTACCGCATACTGTATCACTGTTCAGGGTTGTTCGTGATGCCGTATTGCTGCGCCGTACTGTTGTATACTGTGCTGTATTATCGCAAACACTACCTCACACTATTCACATTCACACGCCACTTTAATTCACATGCCACTTTAAATGCACATATCTGTATATACATAGGCATATTCCTTCAACCTATTCCATTTTATTTCAATTTATTTTTTATTGTATTTTATTCTATATATTTTTTATCTTATTCTATAAGTATTCCACTTAATGTATTACGTTTTAGGAGTCAGTTAGTCGGTCTATTAGAAAGGAATTTTCTACTTTTTATTTTTATTTTATTTTTGTACTTTTTCCTAGGACATATTGTGTGCTATCACCGGGTGCGTTGCATTACATTTAACTGCATATATGTATGGAAGTATGTATATGTATGTGACAAATAAAAAATCTTGAATCTTGAATCTTGAATCTTATTGCAGCAAAATGTAAAAATGCAGTTTATTTACCAATCTATTTAGATTTTTTGTTCTCAGCAAAGATATTTTATTCATCTATATATTATCATTTATAGCCTGATATATACAGAATTTTTAAATCCATTATTAACATTCTAAAAACTAAACTGTTTGTGAATAATTTCTGATACATACAGTACAAGCATATGAACCTTTACATTTGTCAACTAAATGAAAGAGTGGTGAACATGACTTCATCCAAGATTCACGTAGCTCAGTTGCATATTTGGGGTAGTTTAATCTTCTTCAGTCTTCAGGGCGATGTTCAGCCTCTTTTAAAACCCTAACCCTAACCCTAAATCCTAACCCCTAACCCTAACCCCTAACCCTAACCTTAAGCCTAACTTGAAACTTGAAATTGACCTTGAAATTAGGAGGTGCTGTCTCAATGTGTGCGACTGTGCCATTTCTATCCGGCCAGGTATCAGTCAGTGGATAGAAATCCAGGTTATGGGTACTTATAAGCTAATTAACTAAAAATGACTTGTTAGTTAGTCACCTGACGTTTAATAGAGACATTTTTATTGTTCTGGGTGCATGGCTTTGCTGGGTACTTAGAGTTTGAGTCTGAACTGAGAGTAAATTGTTTAGATTCCTGTATGTTACAGGGAAGTTACGTAATTTCGGTCTATGGTTAATAGCTACAGGAATTTGTAAAGCAGAGTGACAGTCGTCAATGTCAGAGTGGATCGGACTCACCAAATATCAGCAGCGAACAGAGGATTTCAGCGTAAGTTCAATGTTCAAGGTGAGGAGGCGTGATCCGTGAAAGTTTGGATGAACTCCATCATGTCTGAAGACATTTGGATGGTTTAAGAAGGTGCCGAAGTTGTCCACAAACGGTACGTTGAGGGAGCAGCAGTATCCCTTGAACCATGTGTGTAGCTGAAGGACATGCGTGAATTTTATGTCTCCAAAGCTGGGACACGGCAGCAGGCCGGATACGATGAACCGGCGGTCTGACTGTAGAAGACTGTCAATAAGCTTCAAAATGCCTTCTTTAAGTGTCTTTGATTGTTTGTTCCTGAGATCGTTGGTTCCCATGTGGATCAGAACAGTGGAGGCAGACGGGTTTTGATCCAGCAGCTGTGGGATTCTGGAGTCTATATCCCGGACGAGAGCACCCGGGTAGCAGATGCATCCTTTATCATTTTGAGTAAGCAGTTAGTAAAGGAAGGGATTTTCTAACAGTATGAGGCAGGAGCTACTGTAGATGGGACAAGGGTTGCACAACAAACACAGTTTAACTTTGCAGCTCTTTGTTTTATGAATGGTGTAAGGATGACAAGACAGACACCTGACTGTGATGGGAGTGAAACAAGCAACTTTTTAATTGCTTGCTTATGAGGCCGAGATGTCCAATGCGCTCTCTCCATTAAGATACAGAGACAGAGACACTCTTTGAGTGCGTTCGAAAGGCACATTGACAGAAATAACAAAGAGACACTGGAGGAATTGAAATCCATGTCCAAATCCCAATCCATGACGCCTTCATAAATGTTCCATCACCTGCTACGATGAGGATGGGACTCGAACCCACGCGTGCAGAGCACAATGGATTAGCAGTCCATCACCTTAACCACTCTGCCACCTCATCCGGAAAGGCTTGGCACATCCTCAACAACAACCGTGCATACCATCCTTCATCATTTTGAGTTATTCCGGGGAAAGGCAAAGTACAGAGTTCATTTTACACTCCAACTACCTTGCCAAGGACTTACACACTACATGTTTTGGTCTTGTACTGACTCAACTGATGGATAATAAGGAACTGCTCCAGCCAGATTTGAGCAACACACATTGGAGGCAAATTGACAAGATAAAGTCATGGCAATAATGTAAGACACGACAATCCAAGAAACCCTCACATGTTTCCCAGTATGGGCATTGGTGGTATAGTGGTGAGCATAGCTGCCTTCCAAGCTGTTGACCTGGGTTCGATTCCCAGCCAAAGCAATTTGAGATGTGGTTGTTTATCAAACAATGACCTCACAGTGTATTTTATATATTTGGAGGCAAATAAACATCAGGGTAATAATTACATTACATTTAGCGGACGCTCTTATCCAAAGCGACTTACAATTATTTAAACACCGATGGACGCAGCCATCAGGAGCAATTAGGGGGTTAAGTGTCTTGCTAAAGGACACTACAGCATGCTAGCAGGAGGAGCCTGGGATCAAACCAGCAACCTTTAGATTACTTTAGAAGACTGTGGCAAGTCTGTGCTGTGCCAAGAGTGCAACAGCAACAAATACCCATCAGCGCTTCATCCAGGGCCCGCCCCATGGAAAACCGATGCCCACGTGAGCACCGTAGATCACAGCGGGAGCGACAGCCACTGGAAGCCATTCCGTCTATGACATCCAAATGCACGGATATCTGTGGAAGTATGAACACGTCAAAATCTTGCTCCAAAATCTGTCTTGCATTCGTGTATCCTGTGGGCCAAAGAGACCTAGCCATGAAGACCTACATTGTTCTTGATGACCAGAGCAACAAGTCCCTAGGCAAAACTGAATTCTTCCAACAATTCGGAATCCAAGGCACAGGAAAAATATATACTTTGAAGACATGTTCAGGAGTGGTGGATACGGCCGGACGGGGAGCCAGCAACTTCATGGTGGAGTCATTAAATGGCAACATCCACATTCCCTTGCCTACTCTGATTGAGTGCAACATGCTGGCAGACGACAGGTCTGAAATACCATCACCAGACGTAGCCAGACAGCATCCTCACCTCAAATACTTGGCAGACAAAATCCCAGTCCTGGACCCAGACGCGCCCATCCTTATTCTCCTTGGGAGAGACTTAATTCAGGTGCACAAAGTGCGGGAACAATGTAATGGGCCACACAACGCACTGTTTTCCCAACGACTCGACCTTGGATGGGTGATAATTGGAGATGTGTGTCTGGGAAGAGCACACAAACCCACCACTGCCAGTGTCTTCAGAACCAGAGTGCTGAGGAGTGGGCGCCAATCCCACCTCAGCCCATGCACCAGCAGCTTAACGGTCAGAGAGAAGATTGACAGCCCTGATCCACGCCACATCTCTCCATGTGTGTCTCATTCAGCCGATGAAAAAGACAGCCTTGGCAGAAACGTGTTTCAAAGAACACAACGCGACAACCAATTTGGCCTCTCCATCAAAGATGAGCTGTTCCTTGACCTCATGGATAAGGAGGTTTACATGAATGAAGCACACTGCTGGGTAGCACCGCTGCCATTAAGGCCAAACAGGCCGCGTCTGCCCAACAACAGTAAACATGCTGTTAACCTCCTTGCCTCCCTCCGCCGCATGCTGGAAAAGAAACATGCAATGAAAGAACACTTCTTCAACTTCATGCAACTGTCACAATTCAAGGAAAGGTCTTAGTCAGGGAGCTGTCTGCCGAACAAGCTGAATGGGATGCTCCCCTGCCAGCGTTAAAAGAGGAACAATGGAAAATGTGGACCAACTCACTCTGTGAGCTTGAGCAGCTTCAGATTGAAAGACCCTATGTGCCCGTTTCCTTGTGCTCCACAAAACACAGAGAACTCTGTGTCTTCTCTGATGCTTCCACTATGGCCATATCAGCATTGGCCTATCTTAAAGGAACAGATGAAAACGGACACATTCACATTGGATTCGTCATGAGCAAGTCAAAGCTGGCTCCTCATCCCCCACATACTGTTCCACGGCTCGAACTTTGTGGTGCTGTCTTGGCTGTTGAAATGGCGGACTTGATTATAGACAGCCCAATCGTATTGGGCTACAACAACAAGCAGTGGAGGCAGGAACAGGCGTTGGCCGACGCATTCTGGAAACGCTGGCGTCAAGAGTACCTGGTGTCACTCCAACCAAGGACAAATTGGCACGTGGACAAGCCAAACCTTAGCCAAGGAGATGTTGTGCTGCTCAAGGATGCACAGGTCAAGCAGAACGAATGGCCAGTCGGAGTGGGGTGAACGCCATTCCCAGCAAAGACTCTAAAGTCTGCAAAGTAGATGTGAGAGTGGTCAGACAGGGTACTCAGCAGGTGTATTCTAGACCAGTCTCTGAAGTTGTTTTACTTGTAAAAGGGGAATAGTGTTATAATACATTATAACAAGCGGGGAGTGTAATGTTCTGATGTATATCTGGGGAAAGGGCGACCCTAGTGGTAACTCTAAACGCGATGTTTGTTTTACTATCGATCTTGCCGTAGTTTGGGTTTGATGACACATGCGGAAGTGAGCTGCCACATGCTTTTCTTTTTGGATCCGGTTGGCTGGAAAACACGTTTGTCTTTTTACAGTGCTTTCTAAGTAAAACTTTGAACGATACAAGCTGCTTCATTCTTGGAAAAACTGTTACACACACACACTGAAGCGGAGGCAAAAAATACGTCATATATATTTATCACTAAAGGGGCAAGAAATATTTCTTTTATGAATTATTTAACTGCTCACCACATATTTATACCTATTTAATAACCCATGTATTCTATATATCATTTATACATATACACGACCAATACACAAATCTCTTCACATCTCTTTAGCCGGCACACTCACACACACACACAGGCACACTCACACCCCAAAAGGAAAAAGACATGCCTTTCTGGCACCACATCTGAACAGCGCTTAATTTTATACTTTAACGTCAACTCATGTATACTTTTCAAGATTTTCACTTTGGCCAGACCTTTACATTTTCACTTTGGCCAAACTTTTCCCCATTTTTTCTCAAACTTATTTTTCATCTTTTAAGCCTTTAACTTGTAACTCTTTTTGCTTCACTTTTCGTCTTTTTCATCTTACTTTAGGCTTTTAACTTTTATCTCTTTTTCACTTTTCATCCTTTTTCATCTTTATTCATATAATTTTATTTTGAGTCAATTCCCCTGGCCAGGGTTATTTCCTCTTTGTTTTTCCTACATAGATTTGATTATATTATATTTTCATTTGGCCACTTTCACGCAGCATTTAATGTACACATGTCTAACTGATTAAGGAGATATGGGCCCTGTTGTCGTTAATCTTGCATGGTTATTTAAATAACTTTTGGCTACTCGTTCTGCCATTCTATAATTACTTTTTACTTAAACTTTCTCCACATCTTTTAAGCCTTTATCTTTTACTTTAAACTTCATCTTTTATTTCTCTCGTCGCTATTCTCTATTTCCACTTAATTCTCTTTTTCTTCGTTTATTATTCTCTTATTCCCCTTATTTACGTCTTTTACAAATTAATAAACACCAATTTAGACGGAAACTCACTTCACACATCAACACATCATCTCCATCTCCGCACAATTTGCTCTTGTCAATTCGCTGGAGCAAGCAGCATCGGCAGATGAGGCCCAGCAGATCCTAGATCGTGACGCCACTTTGTAGTTCCTTGATGAATTTGATGTATTGATGAAGAAGACGTGTACTCGTAGTAATTATCTTATACAATGGGGCTGTATTGGAATGTCACAATTGTTCTTGTACCTCTCTGTTGTACAGGAAGAGTAGACACGTCAAAGAAAATGCAACAGTGATCTGAAATGGCAACATCCATGACATAGGGTACAGTGATATTTAGTCCTTTTGATATGACCAAGTCCAGAGTATGCCCCTTAGTGTTGGTGGGTCCAGAAACATGCTGAGTGAGGTCAAATTTCTCCAATAGGCTAATGAATGGTTGAGCATCTGGGTCTATTTGATTGTCAACAGGAATATTAAAACCACCTGAGATTATTACACAATCATAATCAGTGGAGACCTTGGACAGTAGCTCAGAGAATTAATCAAGAAAGCAACATTTAGATTTTGGTGACCGATAAACAGCGATGATTAAAATCGGGGTACTGCAGTTCATAGATATTGCAAGGTGTTCAAATGACGTGAATTGTCCGAGGAGAATTTCCTTGCAAGTATAGATATCAGAGAAGAAGACAGCAGCTATTCAACTGCCTCTCTTATCAGCTCTAGTTGTCTGAATGAAATTGAAATGAGGAGTGCTGTCTCAATGAGGGTGACTGTGCCATTTCTATCCTGCCAGGTCTCAGTCAGTGGAGAGAAATCCAAGTTATGGGTACTTATAAGAAGGTGCCGAAGTTGTCCACAAACGGTACGTTGAGGGAGCAGCAGTATCGCTTGAACCATGTGTGTAGCTGAAGGACATGCGTGAATTTTATGTCTCCAAAGCTGGGACACGGCAGCAGGCCGGATACGATGAACCGGCGGTCCGACTGTAGAAGACTGTCAATAAGCTTCAAAATGCCTTCTTTAAGTGTCTTTGATTGTTTGTTCCTGAGATCGTTGGTTCCCATGTGGATCAGAACAGTGGAGGCAGACGGGTTTTGATCCAGCAGCTGTGGGATTCTGGAGTCTATATCCCGGACGAGAGCACCCGGGTAGCAGATGCATCCTTTATCATTTTGAGTAAGCAGTTAGTAAAGGAAGGGATTTTCTAACAGTATGAGGCAGGAGCTACTGTAGATGGGACAAGGGTTGCACAACAAACAAAGTTTAACTTTGCAGCTCTTCGTTTTATGAATGGTGTAAGGATGACATGACAGACACCTGACTGTGATGGGAGTGAAACAAGCAACTTTTTAATTGCTTGCTTATGAGGACTAGATGTCCAATGCGCTCTCTCCATTAAGCTACAGAGACAGAGACACTCTTTGAGTGCGTTCGACAGGTATAATAAAGAGACACTGTAGGATTGAAAGCCATGACGCCCTCATAAATGTTTTATCACCAGCTACGATGAGGATGGGACTCGAACCCACGCGTGCAGAGCACAATGGATTAGCAGTCCATCGCCTTAACCACTCGGCCACCTCATCCGAAAAGGCTTTCCACATCCGCAACAACAACAGTGCATACCATCCTTCATCATTTTGAGTAATTCCAGGGAAAGGCAATTTAAAGTACAGAGTTCTTTCTACACTCTGACTACCTTGCCAAGGACTTACACACTACATGTTTTGGTCTTGTACCGACTCAACTGATATATAATAAGGAACTGCTCCAGCCAGATTTCAGCAACACACATTGGAGGCAAATTGACAAGATTAACGTCAGGGCAATAATGTAAGACACGACAATCCAAGAAACCCTCACATTTTTCTCAGCATGGGCATTGGTGGTATAGTGGTGAGCATAGCTGCCTTCCAAGCAGTTGACCTGGTTTGATTCCCAGCCTATGCGATTTGTGTCTGGTTGTTTATCAAACACTGGCTTTGCAGTGAATTTTATATATTTGGAGGCAAATAAACAAGATAAACATCAGCGTAATAATGTACTTAATGTATTAGAATTAAAAGTCATGTTATATTCAGTTCCCTGATGTACAATGGGAGCCACTTAAAGAGGCTGTCCAACTCAACTCTACATAATAGCTCAAATAAAGGCATAGTAGTGATTCAAATAAAACAGTATTTAAAAAAATCAAAAATGCAAAGGAGTAGTATAAATCATATTAAAGTATTTACCTAAAAGAAAAACTAGTAAAATAAAGACACTAATAAGTGATATTCAACGTGGTTGTGGACATCTTTAATATCCGTGGGCCACAATAATATAGTGTCATACTGAATGGTAAGATAGAGACATTGTTGTCAGACAAACACTGCAATTTACTACTAAGAGAGAGGTAAGTCACAGTTTTCCTTTGTTTAAAAGTGGCCAAGTGTGTAGATTTATAGGTTCTAGTCAATGGCCTTTTGATTTCAATATCAAGGTCTTTGAACTTTCCTATTTTTAGGAGTTATTGGGATCAAAATAATTGTGAAATATTGCAATAGATTTCTGCATTTGCAGTGCTCTCTGAGAAACGCCTCATCCCCCCTCAACCACCCCACATTCAATAGATTCAATTTAAAATTTTCAAAAAGCAACAATAAAACAATAACACAATATCACAACATTGATATTAAAATCGACTCTCTATCTCTTGTTCCTACCAAGGCTGCAAGGAATCTTGGTGTCATTATTGATGACCAACTGACATTCTCGGACCATGTTGCCGCCGTCTCCCGGTCCTGCCGCTTCGCACTACTCAACATCCGAAAAGTCAGGCCGTACTTGACCCAATATACCACTCAACTGCTGCTACAAACCTTGGTGGTGTCCCGTCTCGACTACTGCAACGCCCTCTTAACAGGCTAGCCGGCCTGTGCGGGGAAGCCACTACAGATGATACAGAATGCGGCGGCGCGACTGGTGTTCAACCAGCCAAAGAGGGCACATGTCACTCCGCTGCTCATCGAGCTCCACTGGTTACCTGTAGCCGCCCGCATCAAGTTCAAGTCTCTTATGCTGGCCTACAGAGTGATTGCTGGGAATGCTCCCGCCTACTTAAATGCTCTTGTAAGAGCACATGTTGCCCCCCGGATGCTGCGCTCGTCAAATGAGCGTCGCCTGGCTCTGCCGGCCATACAGCCACGGCAATCCAGGCTATTCTCATTTGTAGTGCCACGTTGGTGGAACGAGCTGCCAAAAATGACCAGAGCAGGGACCTCCCTCTCTGTCTTTAAGAAGCACTTGAAGACCCAGCTCTTCAGTGAGTACCTCCTGTCCTAACCTACAATTACTTAGCACTACCAAGCAGTATTTATTGTTACACAAATGTTGTTGTTACACAAATCTCTGTCGCAATGTAGCTTGAATGTTATTCTCCCTTGTAAGTCGCTTTGGATAAAAGCGTCTGCCAAATGACTAAATGTAAATGTAATGTATAACATATGAACAATCAATAAATAAAAGTCAATAGAATAAAATATACACCAGCAATATGTACAAAAGATAACTAGGCTTCATAGTGTATGGATTCTACTGAACACTCAAGATTGTTTCACTGTTAACACAGTTTTAAGTTCATGGTTTATATTAAAAAAATAATAATAATTATCCTTTTTTGGAGCTGCAACAATGAGTCAACAGATTAGTTGCCAACTATTTCATGAATCGCCACCTTTTTTGATAATGATTAATCGCTTTGAGTCATTATTTAAGATGTCCTATATGACAGTAAACTGAATAACCTATATAGGTTCCTCCACTACAGAGAGCCCATTGGATTGGGAGGATCGGAATTTTCACCTCTCCGTGAAATAGGGTTGATTGCTCCATTGGAATGTCAACTTTTTTGTCAATGGGTTTGTGTTTGCATATGTTTGTGTTAGGTGTGGTGGCTTCCAGACCTTGGGAGGACACAACGATTAAGTGCAAACAAAAATGTAGCCCAAGGCTTTATCTGTGGCCCACTTCGGTAGTCAATGAAAAGTGGTTATAATATGTTAGAATATAAAAGTGGAAATAATTATTGATATATGTGTATAAAAATATATCATCATCTGGGAATCATTGTAGACCTCACGACACGAACCCATCCCGATATGAAGAGTTTTGCGATAGATTTTGTATTGGGATTCAATTTGTTGCGATATATCCCAATAATTTTAAATAAAATAAAGTTGGATAGAAAATAATTAATTTAAGGTGTGAGGTGCGGCTCCCGGTCAGTCTGAACGGCTCTCAGAAATAAATGCATTAACTTTACTAATTGGACCAGCTCCAGACTTATCGATCAGATGAATCACATCCTATCTGATCAATTCTTTTATCCATCAATCACATTGTGATTGATGGTAAATAGGTACATGAAAAAGTGAATAAAAAGGGAGAAAAAGTAAATACCAATTGACACAAAGGAAATCTCCAGGTTAAAAAGCAATTATTACATAAATTAATAACGAAATAAATAAATAAATTTAAAAAAAAAATAAAGTCGCCTTGGTAATAGTAATAGTAATAAAAGTAATAGTAAAACACTACAGAAGGATCAACAAGTTAAGGGATCGAAGGAATGTTACAAATGTATGAGTTTGGTAGAATGGGAAAGCTCAGGTTTTCCCACAGGAGGAAGCTTTAGTCTAAATCAGCTACAGCAGCTGAAAGTTAGATTACAAGATGAAGGAATGAAAAAGAGGAAGTACAAGGCCGATTGGTGGGCTTTTGGAGAGTGGGTAGAGGAAGCAAATAAAAGAGAAAAGAACAAAGATGAGAAGCAGGGAGAGGGAAAGGGCCGAGAGATGGAGATCAGGGAAAGAGACAGGGCCAGGAAAAGGAACAAAGAAAGCAGAAACCGTCAGCACCACCACCGTATAATGCTCATAAATGTATTTCCATCATCCTATGTTCCTGGTGAAAATACTGGATCTGGACCTGGACTCCTATCCTTACGTACGGGGTCAACCTCCAAATCTACCCAACCTCGTCCTTAACGACAAGCCTAACATCATCATATTCTATAAGTATTCGACTTACTGTAATACGTTTTAGGAGTCAGTTAGTTGGTCTATTAGAAATTCATTTTTCCTAGGACATATTGTGTATTATTACCGGGTGCGTTGTATTACATTTCACTGCATATATGTATGAAAGTATGTACAGTGGGGCAAAAAAGTATTTAGTTAGCCACCAATTGTGCAAGTTCTCCCACTTAAAAAGATGAGAGAGGCCTGTTATTTTCATCATAGGTTCACTTCGACTATGAGAGACAAAATAGGGGGAAAGAATCCAGGAAATCACATTGCAGGATTTTTAATGAATTGATTGGTAAATTCCTCGGTTAAATAAGTATTTGGTCACCTACAAACAAGCAAGATTTCTGACTTTCACAGACCTGTAACTTTTTCTTTAAGAGGCTCCTCTGTCCTCCACTCGTTACCTGTATTAATGGCACCTGTTTGAACTCCTTATCAGTATAAAAGACACCTGTCCACAACCTCAGTCACACTCCAAACTCCACTATGGCCAAGACCAAAGAGCTGTCAAAGGACACCAGAAACAAAATTGTAGACCTGCACCAGGCTCGGAAGACTGGATCTGCAACAGGAAAGCAGCTTGTTGTGAAGAAATCAACTGTGGGAGCAATTATTAGAAAATGGAAGACATACAAGACCACTGATAATCTTCCTCGATCTGGGGCTCCACGCAAGATCTCACCCTGTGGGGTCAAAATGATCACAAGAACGGTGAGCAAACATCCCAGAACCACACGGGGGGGACCTAGTGAATGACCTGCAGAGAGCTGGGACCAAAGTAACAAAGGCTACCATCAGTAACACACTACGCCGCCAGGGACTCAAATCCTGCAGTGCCAGACGTGTCCCCCTGCTTAAGCTAGTACATGTCCAGGCCCGTCTGAAGTTTGCTAGAGAGAATTTGGATGATCCAGAAGAGGATTGGGAGAATGTCATATGGTCAGATGAAACCAAAATAGAACTTTTTGGCAAAAACTCAACTTGTCGTGTTTGGACGAGAAAGAAAGCTGAGTTGCATCCAAAGAACACCATACCTACTGTGAAGCATGGGGGTGGAAACATCATGCTTTTGGGCTGTTTTTCTGCAAAGGGACCAGGACGACTCATCCGTGTAAAGAAAAGAATGAATGGGGCCATGTATCGTGAGATTTTGAGTGAAAACCTCCTTCCATCAGCAAGGGCATTGAAGATGAAACGTGGCTGGGTCTTTCAGCATGACAATGATCCCAAACACACCGCCCGGGCAACGAACGAGTGGCTTCGTAAGAAGCATTTCAAGGTCCTGGAGTGGCCTAGCCAGTCTCCAGATCTCAACCCCATAGAAAATCTTTGGAGGGAGTTGAAAGTTGCCCAGCGACAACCCCAAAACATCACTGCTATAGAGGAGATCTGCATGGAGGAATGGGCCAAAATACCAGCAACAGTGCGTGAAAACCTTGTGAAGACTTACAGAAAACGTTTGACCTCTGTCATTGCAAACAAAGGGTATATAACAAAGTAT
Source organism: Zeus faber (assembly GCF_960531495.2). Classification (NCBI taxonomy): domain Eukaryota; kingdom Metazoa; phylum Chordata; class Actinopteri; order Zeiformes; family Zeidae; genus Zeus; species Zeus faber. Next base: position 22,238,063 of record NC_137208.1, read on the forward strand.
TGAGATGAACTTTTGTTATTGACCAAATACTTATTTTCCACCATAATTTGCAAATACATTCTTTAAAAATCAGACAATGTGATCTTCTGGCCTCTTCCTGTCATAGTTATGGTAGTAAATGAGGGAGGAAAGCAACCAGGAGGTTTCTGGGGTAACCTCCAGGCAGACGTGCGTGCGTGCGTGCGTGCGTGCGTGCGTGCGTGCGTGCGTGCGTGCGTGCGTGCGTGCGTGCGTGCGTGCGTGCGTATGTAGGATGTCCACCGGTAAGTCTACATGACTTATCCCCATAGGTACTGGTGTAGAAGGTCGGTATTATGTTGCGGCGCCTCCAAACAGTGCAAGGGGCCACGAAGCCTCCCCGAACTCCGGCTGTAATAAGTGATTTTTCTCTATCACGTTTCAATTGATTGGCAAGAAATTTACCTGATTTGTCATTGAATTCAAAAAAATTTCCTGTTGTTCCTGTCATAAAAAATTGTGTCTTTGATGGATTTCAAGTTGAGATGTAATTGTTCTGATCTCATTTCGGATTTGCTCAGAAGATGAGTGGGTCCGTTGGGAATGCAACTCCTTTAGTCGCTGTTTGAGTTTATTTGGGCATTCTTGTCCTTTCTTTTTCTCGTGAGTGGAGAATGAAATAATATTACCTCTTAGAACTGCCTTAGCTGTTTCCCAAAGTAAGGATGGTGATATTTCTGGGGAGTCATTCAGTTCAGTGAAGGAAGTCCATTCTCTTGAAAATAAATGGTTAAATTCTTTATCTGTTAAAAGTGAGGTGTTAAACCGCCACCTGCTGGGAGGGTTCCGGTTTGTTTCCTTTATCAGGTTGAAACTAATCGGCCCGTGATCGGAAATTACAATAGGGTGAATTTCTGGATTTGTGATTTTGGACAGTGCGGAGTTATTTGTCAAGAAAAGGTCGATTCGAGAGAAACTTTGGTGGGATGGTGAATAATATGTGTATTCTATAGAATGTGGGTTATTTGATCTCCAACAATCCCCAACAGCAAGATCACTCATATATTGTTTTATAGTGTCCGGCAAACGCCAGGATTTGGGAATATTTCTGGTTTGAGAAAGGTCTAAATTTGGATCCAGTACTGTGTTGAAGTCTCCTCTCATAAATGATAGTTTATTCAGAAAATTCTAAAAGTTTTGAAAATATATTGTGAAAGAAATTTTGGTCATCTTCATTGGGGCCATACATATTAGCTAAGGTTCATTTGATGTTACCTAAAATCCCATTCATCATTATGAAACGCACTTCTGTGTCTGATATTGTGGTTTTATTTTGATATGGGATACTTTTATTGATCAATATACATAGACCTCTTTTTTTTGAGTTGTATGATGCCGAAAACATCTGACTAAGCCATTTAGCTTTGAGTTTGAGGTGCTCAAATGCAGTGACGTGGGTTTCTTGCAGTAGACAGAAGCTGGGGTTCATCTTGGAGAGGTGAGTTAGTATTTTGCTACGTTTAGCAGGTGAGCCCAAGCCTCTCACATTCCAGTCTCGCTGTGGAACTGTGTTCCAGGGTTGGATGATTAACAGGGCGATTGCAATGGCAAGAAGGATTATTTACAGACCTGATCATTTTTTTCCTGTTGACGGGGCGTCATCCTTTTCAAGTACGAGTTCTGTCATGGCATATCCCTTTCGTGGAGATGGAGGTTACTTGCACATATCCCGCTAGGATCGTGATCTCAGTTCACGTCCCATGATTCTCCGTTGTTGCCGTTTATCTGGTCCTCTGGAAGGTTGCAGACTTTCTTGCAATGAGATGCGTGTGCCCACGTAGGTCGGTCTGCCACCTTAACTGATGCTGCAGTGGTGAGGAGGATCTGGAACGGTCCAAGGAATCTGACAGAGTTCCTGCTTTTCCTCCTACAATTTCCCCCTCCTAAAGCACGGATTTTGGGGTCCGAGTCCCACCTGATGTGCTTGTAAGCAGAGTTGCCAGCAAAGGCATGCTGGCCCCATAACCCAGAGATTGATTGATCAAAACCATTCTCTGTAAAGGCCTGACCTTTACTATCAGTCAAACTACATTTGGACCCGACCTCTATCTAACAATATGTTGAGGAGAAAACTGCTTCTTACCTAGAAATCATCTATTTACCTATTTACAACTTCCAACCATTCATGAAAATTTCCCTCCACTCTTGACGATTTCACCTCCTAAACAAGGGATTGTGGGCTCAAGTCTTACCTGGTGCCTTTCAAAAGCAGAGTGGCGCAGCGGCCCATAAACCAAATGTCTATGGATCAAGCCATTCTCTTACAATTTCACCTTTCAAACAAGAGCATGTGGGCTCAAGGCTTATCTGGGGTTCTTGAAAGCAGAGTAACCATAACCCTGATGTTGACTTGATCAACACCATCCTCCACTAATCCTTCCCCTTTGCTACCATAACATGCCCACTACATGTTGAAAAGGAAACAGCTCCTTATTTACACAACGTTTATAGAACAGATGGTCATACTGGTCACAAAACAATTTAAGACCAGTCATGACAACTCAGGAACATCTTCTGACCAGTCATGACAATTCTCCCCTCCTAAACCAAGGATTGTGAATTTGAGTCCCACCTGAGGAGCTTATGAGCAGAGTTATCAGAGGAAGATGCTGGGCCCATAATCCAGAGGTCAATGGATCAAAATCATCCTCTGCTAAGGCCTTTCCTTTGCTACAAAAGGATGTGAACTCATGCAAATATGTGTTGACACGGAAAAAGCTTCCTACCTAGACAACGTGTATTTAACAGTTGTTGATGCTGATCGCAAAACAATTTCCGACCAGGCGTGATAACTTTTGACCACTCATAACAATTTACAACCAGTCATGACAATTTTCCCTCACAAATGCATTCTTTGGGATGTGAACTCATGCTAATTGTTGTAATCAAAACAGCTAAGGCATGCTGCCCACATAATCCAGAGTTTGATTGCTCAAAACCATCCTCTGTTAAGGCCTTACCTTTACTATCAGACCAAATGCATTTGGACCTAAACTCTAGCTAACTATATGTTGAGGAGGACACTTCTTACCTATAAGTCATCAATTTACCAGGTGTTGATGCTGATCGCAAAAAATCTTCCAAAATTTCCCTCCACTCTTGATGATTTCACCTCCTGAACAAGGGATTGTGTGCTCAAGTACCACAGGAGGCTCTCAAAAGCAGAGTGGCGCAGCGGAAGCGTGCTGGGCCCATAACCCAGAGGTCGATGGATCGAAACCATCCTCTGCTAAGGCGTTGTATTCCGTACCTCAAGATGTGGTTTGTACTGATTTCATGTTCAGAACAAAACAGCTTCTTACCAATATAATATGCTCCTAACAGGTCTTCTCTAAACTGATACTGAGTAAGCTTTGAAAAAAAGGGAGCTTCTTACATGTACTTAACAGGTGTTGATGCTGATCACACAGACGTTCTTGACAATTTCACCTCCCAAACAAAACATTGTTGGTTTGAGTCCTATCTGGCTTCTTAATAGCAGAATGATGTTTATGGATCAACACCATCCTCCATGAAGTCCTCCCCTTTGCTACCACAACATATGATTAAGGATGTGAACTCATGCCAACTATATGTTGAAAAGGAATCAGCTTCTTATCTCCATAACATTTAATGAACAGGTGGTCATGCTGTTCACAAAACAATTTCAGACCAGTCATGACAACTCATGAACATTTTATGATCAGTCATGACAAGTCTCCCCTTGTAAACCAGCTATTGTGAATTCAAGTCCCATGTAAGGTGCTCGTGAGCAGAGCTCCCAGCAGAAGCAGGCTGGGCCCATAATCCAGAGGTCAATGGATCACAACCGTCCTCTGCTCAACCCATGCTAATATATGTTGACACCGAAAAAGCTTGCTACCTAGACAACGTGTATTTAACAGTTGTTGATGCTGATCACAAAACAATTTCAGACCTGGCATGAGAACTTTTGACCACTCATGACAATTTACAACCGGTCATGACAATTTTCCCTCACAAATGCATTCCTTGGGATGTTACATCATGCAAATTAACAACAAGTATAAACGATGTCAACTAGAAAAAAGTATTTGCTTGCTGTTTAAACTGATCATAATGGTGTTACGTAAGCTGTCAAGAATATAGAAATTTCATTGCAGTAAATTGCCAAAATTCTCTATCTTGTTGCCATTGTACATGAAAATTCGGTGTTTTGTTCAGGTGCTTGTCCACGGCAGCCCCAGTGGCCTAATGGATAAGGCACTGGCCTCCTAAGCCAGGGATTGTGGGTTCAAGTCCCATCTGGGGTGCAGAGTGCATGCAGGCCTCATGACCCATAGTTCAATGGATCAAACCACATACTATTTAGGCCTCTAATTTGCTCCCACAGGATGTCAACTCATGCTATTTGTTGTAAAAAAAAACTGCTTATTCCCTACACAACCAGAATCCAACGAGTGCTCATGCTCTTCACAAAAACACTCATGACTACTCACAAATACTTTAAAACCAGTCATGACAATTTTCCCCTCCTTAACCAGGGATTATGAGTCCAAGTCCCACCTGATGTGCTTATGAGCAGAGCTAAATGCTGAGGTTTGCTGCACCCATAATCCAGAGATTGATTGATCAAAACTATCCTCTGTTAATGCCTTTACTATCAGACCAAATGCATTTGGACCTGAACTCTAGCAGACTATATGTTGAGGAGGACACTGCTTCTTACCTAGAAATCATCTGTTTACTAGGTGATCACAAAACATTATTTAACAGATATAAATGTTGATCGCAAAACAATTTCAGATCAGGCATGAAAACTTTTGACCACCATTTACAACCATTCATGACAATTTTCCCTCACAAATGCATTCTTTGGGATATTACATCATGCTTATTAACAAGAAGTGTATTCTTTGGAACCTACAAAAAAGTATTTGCTTGCTGATGAAACTGATCACATTTACATTACATTTACATTTAGTCATTTGGCAGACGCTTTTATCCAAAGCGACTTACAAGGGAGAATAACATTCAGCTACATTGCGACAGAGATTAGTGTAACAACAACATTGGTGTAACAATAAATACTGCAAGGTGGTGCAAAGTAATTGTAGATTAGGACAGGAGGTACTCACTGAAGAGCTGGGTCTTCAGGTGCTTCTTAAAGACAGAGAGGGTGGTCCCCGCTCTGGTCATTTTTGGCAGCTCGTTCCACCAACGTGGAACTACAAATGAGAATAGCCTGGATTGCCGTGGCTGTATGGCCGGCAGAGCCAGGCGACGCTCATTTGACGAGCGCAGCATCCGGGGGGCAACATGTGCTCTTACAAGAGCATTTAAGTAGGCGGGAGCATTCCCAACAATCACTCTGTAGGCCAGCATAAGAGACTTGAACTTCATGCGGGCGGCTACAGGTAACCAGTGGAGCTCGATGAGCAGCGGAGTGACATGTGCCCTCTTTGGCTGGTTGAACACCAGTCGCGCCGCCGCATTCTGTATCATCTGAAGTGGCTTCACCGCACAGGCCGGCAAGCCTGTTAAGAGGGCATTGCAGTAGTCGAGACGGGACATCACCAAGGTTTGTACCAGCAGTTGAGTGGCATATTGGGTCAGGTACGGCCTGACTTTTCGGATGTTGAGTAGTGCGAAGCGGCAGGACCGGGAGACTGCGGCAACATGGTCCGAGAATGTCAGTTGGTCATCAATAATGACACCAAGATTCCTTGCAGCCTTGGTAGGAACAAGAGATAGAGAGTCGATTTTAATATCAATGTTGTGATAAATACCTTGTTTGGCCGGGAAGACCAGCAGTTCCGTTTTCGCCAGATTTAGTTGAAGATGATAATCCTTCATCCATGTGGATATGTCAGCGAGACAATCCGAGATCCGCGTCGAGATAGTAGGGTCGTCTGGCGGGAAGGACAGATAGAGTTGAGTATCATCCGCATAGCAGTGATATGAAAAGCCATGTGAGCGGATGATCGGGCCCAGTGAGGTGGTGTATATGGCAAAGAGGAGGGGTCCTAGCACCGAGCCTTGGGGCACCCCTGTGGTGAGGTTGTGTGGCACAGACAGCTGGCCTCGCCATGTCACACTGAACGAGCGCCCAGTAAGGTAAGATTCGAACCAGGAAAGTGCACTGCCCGTTATGCCCATGCTTGAGAGTATGGACAGGAGTATGCAATGATTGACAGTGTCAAAAGCAGCTGATAAGTCTAGCAGAATGAGGACCGAGGATTTGGCAGCAGCTCTAGCAGTTTTTAAGGCCTCTGTCACAGACAACAGGGCTGTTTCAGTGGAGTGACCACTTTTGAAGCCAGATTGAAGTGTATCAAGAAGGTTGTTTCTTGACAGGTACTCTGTAACCTGTCTAGAGACCGCCCTCTCTAAGGTTTTGGAAAGGAATGGGAGGAGAGAGACCGGCCGATAGTTTCCTACTTGATTGGGATCGAGTGAGGGTTTTTTGAGCAGTGGTGCGACCCGAGCCGCTTTGAAAGCGGAAGGGAAAGTGCCGGAAGTTAGGGAAGAATTAATCACATGTGTGATTGCCGGGGTGATAGTCGGTGATATGGCTTGAAGGAGGTTGGATGGGATCGGATCTAGCGGACAGGTAGTGGGACGGCTACATGTTAGTAGTTTAGATACCTCACTTTCAGCGAGGGGGGTGAAACCAGGGAACGATGAGCCAAGGGCTGGAGAAGACAGGTTGTGAGTAAGTTGTTTAGTGAATTGGCTGCTGATGGCTGCCACTTTGTTAGTAAAAAAGGAGGCAAGGCAGTCGGCAGTGAGGTTAGTAGCTGGGGGAGGTGGTGGAGGGTAAAGCAGAGACTTGAAGGTGGCGAATAACTTACGTGTGTCTGTGGCACCGTTGATCCTATCGTTGAAGAAGGCCTTCTTGGCAGCAGTGATGCTGGAGGAGAAGGAGGACAGCAGTGTCTGGTAGCTAGCAAGATCCTCAGTTGTTTTGGATTTGTGCCATTTCCTCTCGGCTGCTCTGAGGTCGGTGCGCGTTGTCCGGAGGGTGTCAGTCAGCCAAGGGTGCGACTGGGTTGAACGAGCAGGTCTGGTGGATAGTGGACACAGGCTATCCAGACATGAGCTCAAGGTGGAGCAGGGGGAGTCAGTGGCATCATTAACCTGCAGAGAGGAGAAAGTGCCGTGGGGTGGAAGAGAAGAGGAGAGCACAGAGGAGAAGTGGGTGGGAGACAAGTTGCGGAGATTGCTGCGGATAGTAACCATGGGTGGGGAGGTGGGGGGTTGTTTTGGTAGCTGGACATTGAAGTGGATGAAGAAGTGGTCAGAGAGATGAAGAGGAGTGACCCATAGGTTGTCGGTGGTACAGCTCCGAGCAAGAATGAGATCAAGCTCTTTGCCAGCCTTGTGAGTCGGTGGAGTCGGGATCTGTCTTAGGTCGAACGAGCGAACCAAAGACAGGAAGTCAGCCGAGCTCGCACTGTCCAAGTGGATGTTCATGTCTCCGAGGACGAGCATGGGACACAGTGGTGTTACCTAAACTGTCAAGTATATAGCAGTTTCATAACAGTAAATTGCCAAGAAATAGTTTTTCTCCCTTGTTGCCTCGCTCTAAGGGCTCTCGTCTCCTGGTCTAGGTGATTATTGAGCACCTTGTGCAGCTCAAAAATTTCACAATCCTTCAGCTGATCTACTTCCTGTCTGAGCTGTCTGTGCAGACTCCAACTCATCCGTCAGCAACGGATTTCAATGTGGGCCTTGGCTAGTCGGCACAAACCCTTTTCCCGCTGCAGACAGGCACCCTCAATACCGACTGCCTGGCCATACCGCAGCCTGACCTCTGTTCCATATGTATTCTCTTTCCATCCCTAGGCATCAACGTCCAGTTGGTGGCCTTGTGCAGGGATGTCCTCTTGATCCTTCAGAGCCATCTGTCTTCTCCAGCAGGGAAGTCCTCTCTCCAAGAAGGTAGGCCACTTGTTCTGTAGCACTCCTGTGGATCATGTCCGTTAGTCCATGCTGGCACAGCATTTCAACCACCTTGTTTCTCTGGGTATCTTGCAGAAATATTAGCTGATGCAACTGTCCTCTCTTCTTCTATTGCTTTGGCCAAAAGATTTTTGTCCTCTGTCAAGGCACGGATTGGTGCCAAGGACTTGATTAATTCTGCCATCTCATGTACCAGGCATGCAAACTTGTCACCTTTTGGCGAAATTTGCCGTTTTGAAACCAAAATTGGTCACCTGGGAGTGGCTTCAATCCATCTGTATGTCGATCTCTCAAAATGCGCCGGCGCCTAGTGGCATCTGCACCCTGCTGTCACCTGGCTTCAAGAAAAGCCATGATAGGGACATACAAGCTATGTCCCATTTCAGGGGCTGCCGCCTTGTAGGCTGCATTTTAAGACCGAATGCATTACACCGGCACAACGAAGTGCTGTCCCATTCCGGAGGCTCCTTCAAATGCGGTCGAGAAATGAAGCCTTGTTTTCCCCGATTTAAACAATATGTTTAAAAAAAACAATAGATACAATACAACAATATAATCAGTAACAACAGCATCAGACATCACTCCCCTCCTTTCAGAATATCTATAATGGACAAAGAAAAACACATAAATAAATGAGTAAAATAAAAAAATATAAAATAAATAAAAATAATAATTAAGTAAATAAATAAAGTGTAAGTAAAATAAAGAACTGTAAAGAACAGCTGTAACCCAGCTGTAACCCAACATTATTATACATTATTAAATTGTACCAATCCTCCTTAAAACTGAAATAGTCTATTAGCCTAATCCACTTGTCATTTAGCCAGGTTTATAACAAAAATGGACACTGAGTTGATGCGAAAACACAATTTAAACATTTTACTAAGTAGAACAATTCCCTATAATAACACCTGGGGAGGCTCTTCCGGCAACTCTCCCGGTGTGAGAAACCTTGAACATCATAACCAGAGAAAGTAAAAAAAAAAACATCTAAGAGTAAATGAGCAGCATATGGTAGGATAATCACCTAGACCAGGAGATGAAAGCCCTTGGAGCGAGGGTGCATTCCCTTGATGCTGAGAAGAGCTCCATGCAAGAGTGAGTGGTATCTCTGCAGGATGACGTGGATTGGCTGGAGTTTGCACTCCAACTGCAGCAGCAAGATGGTAAATAGCAGCCCCTAACTCTACAGGCACAGGCAGACCAGGCCCATGAGATGGCTAAATGTCATGCTTCTAAGTTGGCCCAGATCAACCAGACGTGCAGCATTTTAAATAAGAAGATAATTTCTCAGACAGACTGCCTTGCAAATATGGAGAAAGCAGAGTTAACACTGCAGAATGAGGTGCACAGACTGGAGTCTGCCCTCCAAGATCAGAGAGAACGGACTAAAAATCAGCTCCTTGCTCTCCAGATCCAGGCTGGCCAGGCCCAAGAGCTGGCTGAATCTCCTCCGTCTGAGCTGGTCCAGAGGAACCACAAATGCAGGATCTTAAACAAGGAGCTTATTATTCAGATAGACTGCCTTGCAAAGAAGGAGCAATCGGTGGGATCACTGAAGAAGGAGGTGGACAGACCGAGGTCTGCCCGACAGCTAGGGATGGGCGATACCAACATTTTTTCCTTTCAATAACATTGGTAAAGTACCTATATAGTACTTTTTTATCGATACCCAAACATAAACTTTTTGCCCCTTAAAGGGAAATCACATGATTGCACAGTGTTCATTCACAACTTTATTGCAAGGGCAATACGAAATACAAATAAAACTCATTTAAATAAACACTTGAAAGAAATGCTTATATAATGAGAATGAAATAGATCAATGAGTTAATAAAATTAAAATAAGATGAAAATAAATATTTTTTTAATAATAAAGGAATAATAAAAATAATTAGACTTCAAATAAATACAAAATAACATTTCTTAAATTAAAACATCATAACACATAATTATCACCAACACTAGCAGCATCATCATCATCCTCAACATAAGCAGCAACAACAAAATGCAAAATGACAATTTCACTCGTTTTTATTACACTGAAAGAGAATTCAGACGTTAACCTTATTGTGACTTCTCATCATCCCTTGTCTGAATTATGAACAGCACTTGGGGATCTCCCCAAGTGCAGAGCACAATGGATTAGCAGTCCATCACCTTAACCACTCGGCCACCTCATCCGAAAGGGCTTGGCACATCTTGGCAGGCAAGATGACTACCTTGCCAAGGACTTACACACTATATGTTTTGGTCTTGTACCGACTCAACTGATATATAATAAGGAACTGCTCCAGCCAGATTTCAGCAACACACATTGGAGGCAAATTGACAAGATTAACGTCAGGGCAATAATGTAAGACACGACAATCCAAGAAACCCTCACATTTTTCTCAGCATGGGCATTGGTGGTATAGTGGTGAGCATAGCTGCCTTCCAAGCAGTTGACCTGGTTTGATTCCCAGCCTATGGGATTGGTGTCTGGTTGTTTATCAAACACTGGCTTTGCAGTGAATTTTATATATTTGGAGGCAAATAAACAAGATAAACATCAGCGTATTAATGTACTTAATGTATTAGAATTAAAAGTCATGTTATATTCAGTTCCCTGATGTACAATGGGAGCCACTTAAAGAGGCCGTCCAACTCAACTCTACATAATAGCTCAAATAAAGGCATAGTAGTGATTAAAATAAAACAGTATTTAAAAAAATCAAAAATGCAAAGGAGTAGTATAAATCATATTAAAGTATTTACCCAAAAGAAAATCTAGTAAAATAAAGACACTAATAAATGATTTTCAACGTGGTTGTGGACATCTTTAATATCCGTGGGCCACAATAATATAGTGTCATACAGAATGGTAAGATAGACACATTGTTGTCAGACAAACACTGCAATTTACTACTAAGAGAGAGGTAAGTCACAGTTTTCCTTTGTTTAAAAGTGGCCAAGTGTGTAGATTTATAGGTTCTAGTCAATGGCCTTTTGATTTCAATATCAAGGTCTTTGAACTTTCTATTTTTAGGAGTTATTGGGATCAAAATAATTGTGAAATATTGCAATAGATTTCTGCATTTGCAGTGCTCTCTGAGAAACGCCTCATCCCCCCTCAACCACCCCACATTCAATAGATTCAATTTAAAATGTTCAAAAAGCAACAATAAAACAATAACACAATATCACAACATTGATATTAAAATCGACTCTCTATCTCTTGTTCCTACCAAGGCTGCAAGGAATATTGGTGTCATTATCGATGACCAACTGACATTCTCGGACCATGTTGCCGCCGTCTCCCGGTCCTGCCGCTTCGCACTAGATTCAAGATTCAAGATTCAAGATTTTTATTTGTCACATACATATACATACTTCCATACATATATGCAGTGAAATGTAATGCAACGCACCCGGTGATAGCACACAATAAGTCCTAGGAAAAAGTACAAAAATAAAATAAAATAAAAAGTAGAAAATTCCTTTCTAATAGACCGACTAACTGACTCCTAAAACGTAATACAGTAAGTGGAATACTTATAGAATAAGATAAAAAATATATAGAATAAAATACAATAAAAAATAAATTGAAATGAAATAGGTTGAAGGAATATGCCTATGTATATACAGATATGTGCATTTAAAGTGGCATGTGAATTAAAGTGGCATGTGAATGTGTATAGTGTGAGGTAGTGTTTGGGATAATACAGCACAGTATACAACAGTACGGCATCACGAACAACCCTGAACAGTGATACAGTATGCGGTACAGTATGCTACATACAGTACAGTAGGTAGTGGAGCCTAGTGCATGGCTCAGTTAGGACCCCTGGTGAGGTCAGCGGTGATATTTCTGGGGAGTCATTCAGTTCAGTGAAGGAAGTCCATTCTCTTGAAAATAAATGGTTAAATTCTTTATCTGTTAAAAGTGAGGTGTTAAACCGCCACCTGCTGGGAGGGTTCCGGTTTGTTTCCTTTATCAGGTTGAAACTAATCGGCCCGTGATCGGAAATTACAATAGGGTGAATTTCTGGATTTGTGATTTTGGACAGTGCGGAGTTATTTGTCAAGAAAAGGTCGATTCGAGAGAAACTTTGGTGGGATGGTGAATAATATGTGTATTCTATAGAATGTGGGTTATTTGATCTCCAACAATCCCCAACAGCAAGATCACTCATATATTGTTTTATAGTGTCCGGCAAACGCCAGGATTTGGGAATATTTCTGGTTTGAGAAAGGTCTAAATTTGGATCCAGTACTGTGTTGAAGTCTCCTCTCATAAATGATAGTTTATTCAGAAAATTCGAAAAGTTTGGAAAATATATTGTGAAAGAAATTTTGGTCATCTTCATTGGGGCCATACATATTAGCTAAGGTTCATTTGATGTTACCTAAAATCCCATTCATCATTATGAAACGCACTTCTGTGTCTGATATTGTGGTTTTATTTTGATATGGGATACTTTTATTGATCAATATACATAGACCTCTTTTTTTTGAGTTGTATGATGCCGAAAACATCTGACTAAGCCATTTAGCTTTGAGTTTGAGGTGCTCAAATGCAGTGACGTGGGTCTCTTGCAGTAGACAGAAGCTGGGGTTCATCTTGGTGAGGTGAGTTAGTATTTTGCTACGTTTAGCAGGTGAGCCCAAGCCTCTCACATTCCAGTCTCGCTGTGGAACTGTGTTCCAGGGTTGGATGATTAACAGGGCGATTGCAATGGCAAGAAGGATTATTTACAGACCTGATCATTTTTTTCCTGTTGACGGGGCGTCATCCTTTTCAAGTACGAGTTCTGTCATGGCATATCCCTTTCGTGGAGATGGAGGTTACTTGCACATATCCCGCTAGGATTGTGATCTCAGTTCACGTCCCATGATTCTCCGTTGTTGCCGTTTATCTGGTCCTCTGGAAGGTTGCAGACTTTCTTGCAATGAGATGCGTGTGCCCACGTAGGTCGGTCTGCCACCTTAACTGATGCTGCAGTGGTGAGGAGGATCTGGAACGGTCCAAGGAATCTGACAGAGTTCCTGCTTTTCCTCCTACAATTTCCCCCTCCTAAAGCACGGATTTTGGGGTCCGAGTCCCACCTGATGTGCTTGTAAGCAGAGTTGCCAGCAAAGGCATGCTGGCCCCATAACCCAGAGATTGATTGATCAAAACCATTCTCTGTAAAGGCCTGACCTTTACTATCAGTCAAACTACATTTGGACCCGACCTCTATCTAACAATATGTTGAGGAGAAAACTGCTTCTTACCTAGAAATCATCTATTTACGGCCCATAAACCAAATGTCTATGGATCAAGCCATTCTCTTACAATTTCACCTTTCAAACAAGAGCATGTGGGCTCAAAGCTTATCTGGGGTTCTTGGAAGCAGAGAAACCATAACCCTGATGTTGATTGATCAACACCATCCTCCACTAATCCTTCCCCTTTGCTACCAGAACATGCCCACTACATGTTGAAAAGGAAACAGCTCCTTATTTACACAACGTTTATAGAACAGATGGTCAAACTGGTCACAAAACAATTTAAGACCAGTCATGACAACTCAGGAACATCTTCTGACCAGTCATGACAATTCTCCCCTCCTAAACCAAGGATTGTGAATTTGAGTCCCACCTGAGGAGCTTATGAGCAGAGTTATCAGAGGAAGATGCTGGGCCCATAATCCAGAGGTCAATGGATCAAAATCATCCTCTGCTAAGGCCTTTCCTTTGCTACAAAAGGATGTGAACTCATGCAAATATGTGTTGACACGGAAAAAGCTTCCGACCTAGACAACGTGTATTTAATAGTTGTTGATGCTGATCGCAAAACAATTTCAGACCAGGCGTGATAACTTTTGACCACTCATAACAATTTACAACCAGTCATGACAATTTTCCCTCACAAATGCATTCTTTGGGATGTGAACTCATGCTAATTGTTGTAATCAAAACAGCTAAGGCATGCTGCCCACATAATCCAGAGTTTGATTGCTCAAAACCATCCTCTGTTAAGGCCTTACCTTTACTATCAGACCAAATGCATTTGGACCTAAACTCTAGCTGACTATATGTTGAGGAGGACACTGCTTCTTACCTATAAATCATCAATTTACCAGGTGTTGATGCTGATCGCAAAACATCTTCCAAAATTTCCCTCCACTCTTGATGATTTCACCTCCTAAACAAGGGATTGTGTGCTCAAGTACCACAGGAGGCTCTCAAAAGCAGAGTGGCGCAGCGGAAGCGTGCTGGGCCCATAACCCAGAGGTCGATGGATCGAAACCATCCTCTGCTAAGGCTTTGTTTTCTCTACCTCAAGATGTGGATTGTACTGATTTCATGTTCAGAACAAAACAGCTTCTTACCAATATAATATGCTCCTAGCAGGTGTTCTCTAAACTGATACTGAGTAAGCTTTGAAAAAAAGGGAGCTTCTTACATGTACTTAACAGGTGTTGATGCTGATCACACAAACGTTCTTGACAATTTCACCTCCCAAACAAAACATTGTTGGTTTGAGTCCTATCTGGCTTCTTAAAAGCAGAATGATGTTTATGGATCAACACCATCCTCCATGAAGGCCTCCCCTTTGCTACCACAACATATGATTCAGGATGTGAACTCATGCCAACTATATGTTGAAAAGGAATCAGCTTCTTATCTGCTGTTCACAAAACAATTTCAGACCAGTCATGACAACTCATGAACATTTTATGATCAGTCATGACAAGTCTCCCCTTGTAAACCAGCTATTGTTAATTCAAGTCCCATGTAAGGTGCTCGTGAGCAGAGTTCCCAGCAGAAGCAGGCTGGGCCCATAATCCAGAGGTCAATGGATCACAACCGTCCTCTGCTCAACCCATGCTTATATAGTTGACACCGAAAAAGCTTGCTACCTAGACAACGTGTATTTAACAGTTGTTGATGCTGATCACAAAACAATTTCAGACCTGGCATGAGAACTTTTGACCACTCATGACAATTTACAACCGGTCATGACAATTTTCCCTCACAAATGCATTCCTTGGGATGTTACATCATGCTAATTAACAACAAGTATAAACGATGTCAACTAGAAAAAAGTATTTGCTTGCTGTTTAAACTGATCATAATGGTGTTACGTAAGCTGTCAAGAATATAGCAATTTCATTGCAGTGAATTGCCAAAATTCTCTATCTTGTTGCCATTGTACATGAAAATTCGGTGTTTTGTTCAGGTGCTTGTCCACGGCAGCCCCAGTGGCCTAATGGATAAGGCACTGGCCTCCTAAGCCAGGGATTGTGGGTTCAAGTCCCATCTGGGGTGCAGAGTGCATGCAGGCCTCATGACCCATAGTTCAATGGATCAAACCACATACTATTTAGGCCTCTAATTTGCTCCCACAGGATGTCAACTCATGCTATTTGTTGTAAAAAAAAACTGCTTATTCCCTACACAACCAGAATCCAACGAGTGCTCATGCTCTTCACAAAAACACTCATGACTACTCACAAATACTTTAAAACCAGTCATGACAATTTTCCCCTCCTTAACCAGGGATTATGAGTCCAAGTCCCACCTGATGTGCTTATGAGCAGAGCTAAATGCTGAGGTTTGCTGCACCCATAATCCAGAGATTGATTGATCAAAACCATCCTCTGTTAATGCCTTTACTGTCAGACCAAATGCATTTGGACCTGAACTCTAGCTGACTATATGTTGATGAGGACACTGCTTCTTACCTAGAAATCATCTGTTTACTAGGTGATCGCAAAACATTATTTAACAGATATTAATGTTGATCGCAAAACAATTTCAGATCAGGCATTAAAACTTTTGACCACTCATGCCCATTTACAACCATTCATGACAATTTTCCCTCACAAATGCATTCTTTGGGATATTACATCAAGCTTATTAACAAGAAGTGTATTCTTTGGAACCTACAAAAAAGTATTTGCTTGCTGATGAAACTGGTCACAATGGTGTTTCCTAAGCTGTCAAGTATATAGCAGTTTCATAACAGTAAATTGCCAAGAAATAGTTTTTCTACCTTGTTGCCTTGCTCTAAGGGCTCTCGTCTCCTGGTCTAGGTGATTATTGAGCACCTTGTGCAGCTCAACAATTTCACAATTCTTCAGCTGATCTACTTACTGTCTGAGCTGTCTGTGCAGACTCCAACTCATCCGTCAGCACCGGATTTCAATGTGGGCCTTGGCTAGTCGGCACAGAGCCTTTTCCCGCTGCAGACAGGAACCCCCAATACCGACTGCCTGGCCATACCGCAGCCTGACCTCTGCTCCATATGTATTCTCTTTCCATCCCTGGGCATCGACGTCCAGTTGGTGGCCTTGTGCAGGGATGTCCTCTTGATCCTTCAGAGCCATCTGTCTTCTCCAGCAGGGAAGTCCTCTCTCCAAGAAGGTAGACCACTTGTTCTGTAGCACTCCTGTGGATCATGTCCGTTAGTCCATGCTGGCACAGCATTTCAACCACCTTGTTTCTCTGGGTATCTTGCAGAAATATTAGCTGATGCAACTGTCCTCTCTTCTTCTATTGCTTTGGCCAAAAGATTTTTGTCCTCTGTCAAGGCACGGATTGGTGCCAAGGACTTGATTAATTCTGCCATCTCATGTACCAGGCATGCAAACGTGTCACCTTTTGGCGAAATTTGCCGTTTTGAAACCAAAATTGGTCACCTGGGGGTGGCTTCAATCCATCTGTATGTCGATCTCTCAAAATGCGCCGGCGCCTAGTGGCATCTGCACCCTGCTGTCACCTGGCTTCAAGAAAAGCCATGATAGGGACATACAAGCTATGTCCCATTTCAGGGGCTGCCGCCTTGTAGGCTGCATTTTAAGACCGAATGCATTACACCGGCACAACGAAGTGCTGTCCCATTCCGGAGGCTCCTTCAAATGCGGTCGAGAAATGAAGCCTTGTTTTCCCCGATTTAAACAATATGTTTAAAAAAAACAATAGATACAATACAACAATATAATCAGTAACAACAGCATCAGACATCACTCCCCTCCTTTCAGAATATCTATAATGGACAAAGAAAAACACATAAATAAATGAGTAAAATTAAAAAATATAAAATAAATAAAAATAATAATTAAGTAAATAAATAAAGTGTAAGTAAAATAAAGAACTGTAAAGAACAGCTGTAACCCAGCTGTAACCCAACATTATTATACATTATTAAATTGTACCAATCCTCCTTAAAACTGAAATAGTCTATTAGCCTAATCCACTTGTCATTTAGCCAGGTTTATAACAAAAATGGACACTGAGTTGATGCGAAAACACAATTTAAACATTTTACTAAGTAGAACAATTCCCTATAATAACACCTGGGGAGGCTCTTCCGGCAACTCTCCCGGTGTGAGAAACCTTGAACATCATAACCAGAGAAAGTAAAAAAAAAAACAACTAAGAGTAAATGAGCAGCATATGGTAGGATAATCACCTAGACCAGGAGATGAAAGCCCTTGGAGCGAGGGTGCATTCCCTTGATGCTGAGAAGAGCTCCATGCAAGAGTGGGTGGTATCTCTGCAGGATGACGTGGATTGGCTGGAGTTTGCACTCCAACTGCAGCAGCAAGATGGTAAATAGCAGCCCCTAACTCTACAGGCACAGGCAGACCAGGCCCATGAGAT
This sequence comes from Zeus faber, assembly GCF_960531495.2. NCBI lineage: Eukaryota > Metazoa > Chordata > Actinopteri > Zeiformes > Zeidae > Zeus > Zeus faber. The sequence goes on from NC_137208.1 coordinate 22,255,637, forward strand.
GGCTAAATGTCATGCTTCTGAGTTGGCCCAGATCAACCAGACGTGCAGCATTTTAAATAAGAAGATAATTGCTCAGACAGACTGCCTTGCAAATATGGAGAAAGCAGAGTTAACACTGCAGAATGAGGTGCACAGACTGGAGTCTGCCCTCCAAGATCAGAGAGAACGGACTAAAAATCAGCTCCTTGCTCTCCAGATCCAAGCTGGCCAGGCCCAAGAGCTGGCTGAGTCTCCTCCGTCTGAGCTGGTCCAGAGGAACCACAAATGCAGGATCTTAAACAAGGAGCATATTACTCAAATAGACTTCCTTGCAAAGAAGGAGCAATCGGTGGGATCACTGAAGAAGGAGGTGGACAGACCGAGGTCTGCCCGACAGCTAGGGATGGGCGATACCAACATTTTTTCCTTTCAATACCATTGGTAAAGTACCTATATGGTACTTTTTTATCGATACCCAAACATAAACTTTTTGCCCCTTAAAGGGAAATCACATGATTGCACAGTGTTCATTCACAACTTTATTGCAAGGGCAATACGAAATACAAATAAAACTCATTTAAATAAACACTTGAAAGAAATGCTTATATAATGAGAATGAAATAGATCAATGAGTTAATAAAATTAAAATAAGATGAAAATAAATATTTTTTTAATAATAATGGAATAATAAAAATAATTAGACTTCAAATAAATACAAAATAACATTTCTTAAATTAAAACATCATAACACATAATTATCACCAACACTAGCAGCATCATCATCATCCTCAACATAAGCAGCAACAACATCATCAACAACAAAATGCAAAATGACAATTTCACTCGTTTTTATTACACTGAAAGAGAATTCAGACGTTAACCTTATTGTGACATCTCATCATCCCTTGTCTGAATTATGAACAGCACTTGGGGATCTCCCCAAGTGCAGAGCACAATGGATTAGCAGTCCATCACCTTAACCACTCGGCCACCTCATCCGAAAAGACTTGGCACATCCTCAACAACAACCGTACGTACCATCCTTCATCATTTTGAGTTATTCCGGGGAAAGGCAAAGTACAGAGTTCTTTTTACACTCCAACTACCTTGCCAAGGACTTACACACTACATGTTTTGGTCTTGTACTGACTCAACTGATGGATAATAAGGAACTGCTCCAGCCAGATTTGAGCAACACACATTGGAGGCAAATTGACAAGATAAAGTCAGGGCAATAATGTAAGACACGACAATCCAAGAAACCCTCACATGTTTCCCAATATGGGCATTGGTGGTATAGTGGTGAGCATAGCTGCCTTCCAAGCAGTTGACCTGGGTTCGATTCCCAGCCAATGCAATTTGAGATGTGGTTGTTTATCAAACACTGACTTCACAGTGTATTTTATATATTTGGAGGCAAATAAACATCAGGGTAATAATTACATTACATTTAGCAGACGCTTTTATCCAAAGCGACTTACAATTATTTAAACACCGATGGATGCAGCCATCAGGAGCAATTAGGGGGTTAAGTGTCTTGCTCAAGGACACTACAGCATGCTAGCAGGAGGAGCCTGGGATCAACCAGCAACCTTTAGATTACTTTAGAAGACTGTGGCAAGTCTGTGCTGTGCCAAGAGTGCAACAGCAACAAAGACCCATCAGCGCTTCATCCAGGGCCCACCCCATGGAAATCCGATGCCCACGTGAGCACCGTAGATCACAGCGGGAGCGACAGCCGCTGGAAGCCATTCCGTCTGTGACATCCAAATGCACGGATATCTGTGGAAGTATGAACACGTCAAAATCATGCTCCAAAATCTGTCTTGCATTCGTGTATCCTGTGGGCCAAAGAGACCTAGCCATGAAGACCTAGATTGTTCTTGATGACCAGAGCAACAAGTCCCTAGGCAAAACTGAATTATTCCAACAATTAGGAATCCAAGGCACAGGAACAAGATATACTTTGAAGACATGTTCAGGAGTGGTGGATACGGCCGGACGGCGAGCCAGCAACTTCATGGTAGAGTCATTAGATGGCAACATTCACATTCCCTTCCCTACTCTGATTGAGTGCAACATGCTGCCAGACGACAGGTCTGAAATACCATCACCAAACGTAGCCAGACACCATCCTCACCTCAAATACTTGGCAGACAAAATCCCAGTCCTGGACCCAGACGCGCCCATCCTTATTCTCCTTGGGAGAGACTTAATTCAGGTGCACAAAGTGCGGGAACAATGTAATGGGCCACACAACGCACTGTTTGCCCGACGACTCGACCTTGGATGGGTGATAATTGGAGATGTGTGTCTGGGAAGAGCACACAAACCCACCACTGCCAGTGTCTTCAGAACCAGAGTGCTGAGGAGTGGGAGCCAATCCCACCTCAGCCCATGCATCAGCAGCTTAACGGTCAGAGAGAAGATTGACAGCCCTGATCCACGCCACATCTCTCCATGTGTGTCTCATTCAGCCGATGAAACAGACAGCCTGGGCAGAAACCTGTTTCAAAGAACACAACGCGACGACCAATTTGGCCTCTCCATCAAAGATGAGCTGTTCCTTGACCTCATGGATAAGGAGGTTTACATGAATGAAGCACACTGCTGGGTTGCACCGCTGCCACTAAGGCCAAACAGGCCGCGTCTGCCCAACAACAGTAAACATGCTGTTAACCGCCTTGCCTCCCTCCGCCGCATACTGGAAAAGAAACATGCAATGAAAGAGCACTTCTTCAACTTCATGCACCTGTCACAATTCAAGGAAAGGTCTTAGTCAGGGAGCTGTCTGCCGAACAAGCTGAATGGGATGCTCCCCTGCCAGCGTTAAAAGAGGAACAATGGAAAATGTGGACCAACTCACTCTGTGAGCTTGAGCAGCTTCAGATTGAAAGACCCTATGTGCCCGTTTCCTTGTGCTCCACAAAACACAGAGAACTCTGTGTCTTCTCTGATGCTTCCACTATGGCCATATCAGCATTGGCCTATCTTAAAGCAACAGATGAAAACGGACACATTCACATTGGATTCGTCATGAGCAAGTCAAAGCTGGCTCCTCATCCCCCACATACTGTTCCACGGCTCGAACTTTGTGGTGCTGTCTTGGCTGTTGAAATGGCGGACTTGATTATAGACAGCCCAATCGTATTGGGCTACAACAACAAGCAGTGGAGGCAGGTACAGGCTTTGGCCGACGCATTCTGGAAACGCTGGCGTCAAGAGTACCTGGTGTCACTCCAACCAAGGAGAAATTGGCACGTGGACAAGCCAAACCTGAGCCAAGGAGATGTTGTGCTGCTCAAGGATGCACAGGTCAAGCAGAACGAATGGCCAGTCGGAGTGGGGTGAACGCCATTCCCAGCAAAGACTCTAAAGTCTGCAAAGTAGATGTGAGAGTGGTCAGACAGGGTACTCAGCAGGTGTATTCTAGACCAGTCTCTGAAGTTGTTTTACTTGTAAAAGGGGAATAGTGTTATAATACATTATAACAAGCGGGGAGTGTAATGTTCTGATGTATATCTGGGGAAAGGGCGACCCTAGTGGTAACTCTAAACGCGATGTTTGTTTTGCTATCGATCTTGCCGTAGTTTGGGTTTGATGACACATGCGGAAGTGAGCTGCCACATGCTTTTCTTTTTTGATCCGGTTGGCTGGAAAACACGTTTGTCTTTTTACAGTGCTTTCTAAGTAAAACTTTGAACGATACAAGCTGCTTCATTCTTGGAAAAACTGTTACACACACACACACTGAAGCGGAGGCAAAAAAACCTCATATATATTTATCACTAAAGGGGCAAGAAATATTTCTTATATGTATTATTTAACTGCTCATCACATATTTATACCTATTTAATAACCCATGTATTCTATATATCATTTATACATATACACGAACAATACACAAATCTCTTCAAATCTCTTTAGCCGGCACACTCACACACACACACAGGCACACTCACACCCCAAAAGGAAAAAGAAGACATGTCTTTCTGGCACCACATTCTAACAACGCTTAATTTTATACTTTAACGTCAACTCATGTATACTTTTCAAGATTTTCACTTTGGCCAAACTTTTCCCCATTTTTTCTCAAACTTATTTTTCATCTTTTAAGCCTTTAACTTGTAACTCTTTTTGCTTCACTTTTCATCTTTTTCATCTTACTTTGGGCTTTTAACTTTTATCTCCTTTTCACTTTTCATCTTTTTCTTATTACTTTAGACTTTTAACTTTTATCTCTTTTTCACTTGTCATCCTTTTTCATCTTTAATCATATCATTTTATTTTGAGTCAATTCCCCTGGCCATGGTTATTTCCTCTTTGTTTTTCCTACATAGATTTGATTATATTATATTTTCATTTGGCCACTTTCACGCAGCATTTAATGTACACATGTTTAACTGATTAAGGAGATACGGGCCTTGGTTTCGTTAATCTTGCATGGTTATTTAAATAACTTTTGGCTACTCGTTCTGCTTTTCTATAATTACTTTTTACTTAAACTTTCTCCACATCTTTTAAGCCTTTATCTTTTACTTTTAACTTCATCTTTTATTTCTCCGTCTCTATTCTCTATTTCCACTTAATTCTGTTTTTCTTCGTTGATTATTCTCTTATTCCTCTTATTTACGTCTTTTACAAATTAATAAACACCAATTTAGACGGAAACTCACTTCACACATCAACACATCATCTCCATCTCCGCACAATTTGCTCTTGTCAGTGCAGTCTATCCACCCAAAATACTACCGCTTCAAAAACCACACACAGCTCAATTTGTGAGGTAACACTCACCCTGAGAGTGGTTTTTCGCTGGAGCAAGCAGCATCGGCAGATGAGGCCCAGCAGATCCTTGTTTGTGATGCCACTTTGTAGTTCCTTGATGAATTTGATGTATTGATGAAGAAGACGTGTACTCGTAGTAATTATCTTTTACAATGGGGCTGTATTGGGATGCCACAATTGTTCTGGTACCTCTCTGTTGTACAGGAATAGCAGACATGTCAATGAAAATGCAACAGTGATCTGAAATAGCAACATCCATGACATAGGGTACAGTGATATTTAGTCCTTTTGATATGACCAAGTCCAGAGTATGCCCCTTAGTGTGGGTGGGTCCAGAAACATGCTGAGTGAAGTCAAATTTCTCCAATAGGCTAATGAAGGGTTGAGCATCTGGGTTTATTTGATTGTCAACAGGAATATTAAAACCATCTGAGATTATTACACGATCATAATCAGTGCAGACCTTGGACAGTAGCTCAGAGAATTAATCAAGAAAGCAACATTTAGATTTTGGTGACCGATAAACAGCGATGATTAAAATCGGGGTACTGCAGTTCATAGATATTGCAAGGTGTTCAAATGACGTGAATTGTCCGAGGAGAATTTCCTTGCAAGTATAGATATCAGAGAAGAAGACAGCAGCTATTCGACTGCCTCTCTTATCAGCTCTAGTTGTCTGAATGAAATTGAAATTAGGAGGTGCTGTCTCAATGAGGGCGACTGTGCCATTTCTATCCAGCCAGGTATCAGTCAGTGGATAGAAATCCAGGTTTTGGGTACTTATAAGCTCATTAACTAAAAATGACTTGTTAGTTAGTGACCTGACGTTTAATAGAGACTTTTTTATTGTTCTGGGTGCATGGCTTTGTGGGGTATTAGAGTTTGAGTCTGAACTGAGAGTAAATTGTTTGGATTCCTGTATGGAATCCAAACAATTTACAGGGAACTCCTGTACAGGGAAGTTACGTAATTTCGTCTATGGTTAATAGCTACAGGAATTTGTAAAGCAGAGTGACAGTCGTCAATGTCAGAGTGGATCGGACTCACCAAACATCAGCAGCGAACAGAGGATTTCAGCGTAAGTTCCATGTTCAAGGTGAGGAGGCTTGATCCGTGAAAGTTTGGATGAACTCCATCATGTCTGAAGACGTTTGGATGGTTTAAGAAGGTGACAAAGTTGTCCACAAACGGTACGTTGAGGGAGCAGCAGTATCGCTTGAACCATGTGTGTAGCTGAAGGACATGCGTGAATTTTATGTCTCCAAAGCTGGGACACGGCAGCAGGCCGGATACGATGAAGCGGCGGTCCGACTGTAGAAGACTGTCAATAATCTTCGAAATGCCTTCTTTAAATGTCTTCGATTGTTTGTTCCTGAGATCGTTGGTTTTCATGTGGATCAGAACAGTGGAGGCAGATGGGTTTTGATCGAGCAGCTATGGGATTCTGGAGTCTATATCCTGGACGAGAGCACCCGGGTAGCAGATGCATCCTTCATCATTTTGAGTAAGCAGTTAGTAAAGGAAGGGATTTTCTAACAGTATGAGGCAGGAGCTACAGTAGATGGGACAAGGGTTGCACAGCAAACAAAGTTTAACTTTGCAGCTCTTCGTTTTATGAATGGTGTAAGGATGACAAGACAGACACCTGACTGTGATGGGAGTGAAAGAAGCAACTTTTTAATTGCTTGCTTATGAGGACTAGATGTCCAATGCGCTCTCTCATTAAGCTACAGAGACAGAGAAACTTTTTGAGTGTGTTCGACAGGAATAATTAAGAGACACTGTAGGATTGAAAGCCATGACGCTCTCATAAATGTTCTATCACCAGCTACGATGAGGATGGGACTCGAACCCACGCGTGCAGAGCACAATGGATTAGCAGTCCATCGCCTTAACCACTCGGCCACCTCATCCGAAAAGGCTTTGCACATCCTCAACAACAACCGTGCATACCATCCTTCATCATTTTGAGTAATTCCAGGGAAGGGCAATTTAAAGTACAGAGTTCGTTCTACACTCTAACTACCTTGCCAAGGACTTACACACTATATGTTTTGGTCTTGTACCGACTCAACTGATTTATAATAAGGAACTGCTCCAGCCAGATTTAAGCAACACACATTGGAGGCAAATTGACAAGATTAACGTCAGGGCAATAATGTAAGACACGACAATCCAAGAAACCCTCACATTTTTCTCAGCATGGGCATTGGTGGTATAGTGGTGAGCATAGCTGCCTTCCAAGCAGTTGACCTGGTTTGATTCCCAGCCTATGGGATTGGTGTCTGGTTGTTTATCAAACACTGGCTTTGCAGTGAATTTTATATATTTGGAGGCAAATAAACAAGATAAACATCAGCGTAATAATGTACTTAATGTATTAGAATTAAAAGTCATGTTATATTCAGTTCCCTGATGTACAATGGGAGCCACTTAAAGAGGCCGTCCAACTCAACTCTACATAATAGCTCAAATAAAGGCATAGTAGTGATTAAAATAAAACAGTATTTAAAAAAATCAAAAATGCAAAGGAGTAGTATCAATCATATTAAAGTATTTACCTAAAAGAAAATCTAGTAAAATAAAGACACTAATAAGTGATTTTCAACGTGGTTGTGGACATCTTTAATATCCGTGGGCCACAATAATATAGTGTCATACTGAATGGTAAGATAGACACATTGTTGTCAGACAATCACTGCAATTAACTACTAAGAGAGAGGTAAGTCACAGTTTTCCTTTGTTTTAAAGTGGCCAAGTGTGTAGATTTATAGGTTCTAGTCAATGGCCTTTTGATTTCAATATCAAGGTCTTTGAACTTTCTATTTTTAGGAGTTATTGGGATCAAAATAATTGTGAAATATTGCAATTGATTTCTGCATTTGCAGTGCTCTCTGAGAAACACCTCATCCCCCCTCAACCACCCCACATTCAATAGATTCAATTTAAAATTTTCAAAAAGCAACAATAAAACAATAACACAATATCACAACATTGATATTAAAATCGACTCTCTATCTCTTGTTCCTACCAAGGCTGCAAGGAATCTTGGTGTCATTATCGATGACCAACTGACATTCTCGGACCATGTTGCCGCCGTCTCCCGGTCCTGCCGCTTCGCACTACTCAACATCCGAAAAGTCAGGCCGTACCTGACCCAATATGCCACTCAACTGCTGCTACAAACCTTGGTGGTGTCCCGTCTTGACTACTGCAACGCCCTCTTAACAGGCTTGCCAGCCTGTGCGGGGAAGCCACTACAGATGATACAGAATGCGGCGGCGCGACTGGTGTTCAACCAACCAAAGAGGGCACATGTCACTCCACTGCTCATCGAGCTCCACTGGTTGCCTGTAGCCGCCCGCATCAAGTTCAAGTCTCTTATGCTGGCCTACAGAGTGATTGCTGGGAATGCTCCCGCCTACTTAAATGCTCTTGTAAGAGCACAGGTTGCCCCCCGGATGCTGCGCTCGTCAAATGAGCGTCGCCTGGCTCTGCCGGCCATACAGCCACGGCAATCCAGGCTATTCTCATTTGTAGTTCCACGTTGGTGGAACGAGCTGCCAAAAATGACCAGAGCAGGGACCTCCCTCTCTGTCTTTAAGAAGCACTTGAAGACCCAGCTCTTCATTGAGTACCTCCTGTCCTAACCTACAATTCCTTAGCACTACCTAGCAGTATTTATTGTTACACATATGTTGTTGTTACACTAATCTCCGTCGCAATGTAGCTTGAATGTTATTCTCCCTTGTAAGTCGCTTTGGATAAAAGCGTCTGCTAAATGACTAAATATAAATGTAATGTATAACATATGAACAATCAATAAATAAAAGTCAATAGAATAAAATATACACCAGCAATATGTACTAAAGATAACTAGGCTTCATAGTGTATGGATTCTACTGAACACTCAAGATTGTTTCAATGTTAACACAGTTTTAAGTTCATGGTTTATATTTAAAAAAAAAATAATTATCGGAAGGATCGGAATTTTCACCTCTCCGTGAAATAGGGTTGATTGCTCCATCGGAATGTCAAATTTTTTGTCAATGGGTTTGTGTTTGCATATGTTTGTGTTAGGTGTGGTGGCTTCCAGACCTTGGGAGGACACAACGATTAAGTGCAAACAAAAATGTAGCCCAAGGCTTTATCTGTGGCCCACTTCGGTAGTCAATGAAAAGTGGTTATAATGTGTTAGAATATAAAAGTGGAAATAATTATTGATATATGTATATAAAAATATATCATCCCTCAATGAGGGCTGGGAATCATCGTAGACCTCACGACACGATACCATCCCGATATGAAGAGTTTTGCGATAGATTTAGTATTGGGATTCAATTTGTTGCGATATTTCCCAATAATTTTAAATATAATAAAGTTGGATAGAAAATATTAAATTTAAGGTGTGAGGTGCGGCTCCCGGTCAATCTGAACGGCTCTCAGAAAGAAATGCATTAACTTTACTAATTGGACCATCTCCAGACTTATCGATCAGATGAATCACATCCTATCTGATCAATTCTTTTATCCATCAATCACATTGTGATTGATGGTAAATAGGTACATGAAAAAGATAAAAAGGGAGAAAAAGGAAATACCAATTGACACAAAGGATTAAGGTTAAAAGGCAATCATTACATAAATTAATAACGAAATAAATAAATAAATTAAAAAAAAAATTTAAGTCGGCTTGGTAATAGTAATAGTAATAAAAGTAATAGTAAAACACTACAGAAGGATCAACAAGTTAGGGGATCGAAGGAATGTTACAAATGTATGAGTTTGGTAGAATGGGAAAGCTCAGGTTTTCCCACAGGAGGAAGCTTTAGTCAAAATCAGCTACAGCAGCTGAAAGTTAGATTACAAGATAAAGGAATGAAAAAGAGGAAGTACAAGGCCGATTGGTGGGCTTTTGGAGAGTGGGTAGAGGAAGCAAATAAAAGAGAAAAGAACAAAGATGAGAAGCAGGGAGAGGGAAAGGGCCGAGAGATGGAGATCAGGGAAAGAGACAGGGCCAGGAAAAGGAACAAAGAAAGCAGAAACCGTCAGCACCACCACCGTATAATGTTCATAATGTATTTCCTTGTACCCTATGTTCCTGGTGAAAATACTGGATCTGGACCTGGACTCCTATCCTTACGTACGGGGTCAACCTCCAAATCTACCCAACCTCGTCCTTAACGACAAGCCTAACATCATCATATTCTATAAGTATTCGACTTTCTGTATTACGTTTTAGGAGTCAGTTAGTTGGTCTATTAGAAATACATTTTTCCTAGGACAAATTGTGTGTTATTACCGGGTGCGTTGCATTACATTTCACTGCATATATGTATGAAAGTATGTATATGTATGTGACGAATAAACCTCTTGAATCTTGAATCTTGAATCAACGCAGGCATACCAGTGGTCGACCTCGACAGCGATGACGACGAGATACCACAAGCCTACGCCGGAGGCCTGAAAGTTGTTTTCCAGAACCACAGTTGACTGGTGAAACCTGGAAAAAAGGGGGCACTTCCCCTGACACCATATAAGACTCATCTACAGTCCACATTCATCAACCGACTGATGTTCCCACTCGGTGACATGTTGAAACGCTCGTTTGTCACCTGGAAGACGGCGACCCTCGGTGACACCATCCTCCATGCTCAACACGCCTATGAGACAAACCAAAGGGACAAAGACGGCAAACAAGATCAAAAGGCCAGAGCCCACGAGGCGGAAGATTCCGTGGACGCTGTCGCAATAGACCGAGGCCGAGGAAGTCCCAACATAGGCCGCAACACCTGCCATCGCTGCAGCCAGAAGGACACTGGACCAGCGACTGTTCCATGCTGCGACAGAAACGACCACAGGGCAACTGGGTCAGACAGGGGAATCTGGACAATATCCGAGTTGACGCCCGGAGGAGGGGACCCCAGGGAACGACCCAAGCCATGGCTCTGCACACCCTGATCAGATGACACATACACATACACACACAAATGTGAATATTGTGAATCGCACCCACACACACTCAATTACACCCGATAAAAGTAATGATGAAATACACACGTCCATGAATGAGAATGCCGTTGTCGAGTTCCCAACCATTGATTTACATATTTGAAGTCACAAATTAACCTTTCTCGTTAGTGTGCCTCACGCACACTAATATCCTCCACCAAAACACCCGTTAAACCTCCTTTGTCTGATAAAACATGTACCGCCATCGGCTGTAGCAAAATTTGAAAATAATGACACTACACTGCACTACTCATCTTGGGTGCAAAGGCTCAGAGACAGAAATTTGCAGCTCATCTCAGTTCTCTGTTTCTGGACAGCAAGAATGAAGTCAAAAATCTGGGTGTAATAATAGACGGCGATCAAAGTTTTAAGAGCCATATCAATCACATCACAAAAAAAGAATAATTGTATAAAAAAAAACATTTGTAAATGAAGAGGCTTCCTGTCAAAAGCAGAATCTGATAAAATGTATCCATGCATTCATAACAGGGAGATTGTACTACTGTAATGGCCTATTCAACGGCCTCCCAAAATCAGCTGTGCAGAGGCTTCAGTTCATCCAAAATGCAGCTGCACACGTTCCCACTGGGACAAAAAATAAAAAGTGAACACATCTCACCTGTTCTAAGATCTCTACATTGGCTCCCCGTTAAAACTGGGATTGATTTTAAGATTCTGCTACTTGTATATAAAGCTATAAACGGCCTTGCACCTCAGCAAATAAAATAAACGCTAATTATACGCAAAACAGCAAGAACTCTCAGGTCCACTGTTCACGGTCTTTTAACTATGCTCGTACCAACTCTACAGCAGGGGAGGCTGCCTTATCTATGCTCAAAGTGAATGGAACACCCTGCTGGAGGACCTGAGAGAGGCCCCCACATTCAACACTTTTAAAAGCAGGTTAAAAACTTTGCTGTTCAATACAATCTATGACTGACATCTGCGTGTGCGTGTTCGCTATGTTGTGAGATTAGTGTGTGTGCTCCGTATGCTGTGAGATCTGTTTATTCTGCGCAGAGCCATTTTAAAAATCTGTATTAGTGTTGACTGTCTGGGACGTGGTAAGACTTTGGTAGTTGTAGAATGTGTGTTTCCTCCTCATGTGCACTGTATTTTGTGTTGCAGCATTATTGCTGAAATTAATGTTGTTTGAGTGCTGTTGGGATAAAGATGACGGAAATATTATTGTATTGTGAGGGAAATAGAATGACATGGAAAATGGATGAGAAATGGACTGATAAAAGTCATGAACGGAGATAGGAGGACGTGAGCGGAGAGAGCATTGGTCGGGAACCTTTTTGGCTGGGAGAGCCAGAAAAGCCAAATATTTCTAAATGTATTTCCTTGTGAGCCATATGACATTTAATACAATTGAATGCAACTTAATGTGTGAATTTTTCAAGTAAGGCATACATTTTTAATGTATAACACATCTCTGAGTACTTAAAAAACTGCTATACATAATCAATTTCTCTTTATTCTTCTTATTAATTGTTGCTATACTGTAGCTAACCAATAATAAATGAAATACTTTGAACAATTAATGCGACTCCTAGTGCTGCATGGTTTTGCTGATGGCCTTGTAGTCTTGTTCATACCTAGTGAGGTTAAGCTTCATGCTGCCTTGAGGCTTCCATCAGTTAAACGTGAGCGTAGGTTGGTCTTAATGTTCCTCAGATGCGAGAAAGACTGCTCACATGAGTATGTAGAGCCAAACATGGTCAATACAGCAATACTCACAAGCTGCATTGTGTGGTATGTGACAGGAAGTCGGTTCCAAGTTTTAAGAATCAGCTGGTCTTCAGGTTCAAGTTCAAGAGATTATTTGTCACATACATATTGAACTTTATTCCATTTCTGTCCACTTGTGTTCAGCTGATTGGTCCGACTGGAGGCAGGGATTTTTCTTAATGTTTGTCCGTCTTAAAAAGGGGATCGGCGCACAGGCTCGTAAGCAGGCCAGCACTGGCACGCCATTCCTCCTGCACCCAAGAGGATCATTATTATCCACAATTATTATAATAATCCTCAGTGATATATATATTTGTGGCCTGCGTGCGGCATATTGAAATGAACAATAAAACTCTCGCCATGCCGGCGCACCATGGCCAGAAGGATTCCATCTCCCTCCCTAAACACTTACCTGTGGGCAGAGAGTCCTACAAGTGGCGCCTGACCACAGACCAGGGGCAGGGCGCCGAGTAAAAGGCGCCCCGGAGTCTTTCTGTGGTCCGCAGCCCGTGCCTGACTACGGCCCTTTGTCCGCCACATTTTTATTTTGAATTTCATTTTCAAAATGAAATTTCTCTTACCTGTTATACTTTAAAAAGACACAGAATAATTTCTTATTACTTGTTAATTGTGATGAAAAATTTTAGCTCAAATTTGTCTGCAAGCATCATCCAAAGAGCCAGAATTAGATTGCGAGCCAAAGGTTCCCGACCCCTAGGCTAAAGGTTTGGAGCGTGCTGAGAGAAGTTTCTGGAAGAGATTCCAACTGCATGCGCTCTGCTGATGATGTGTGAATGTGTGTGTGTGTGTGTGACTAACCCCGCCCAGGATCCACAGCTTAGCCACCACTCAGCAAGATTATTACACTGAGTTGCACCCACTCCAAGCTACACACATTTGGCATAGACACTAGTGCTGATTATTAACTAAAACCCACATATAACCACGACTGAACCCAACTGACCCCAACGGAACCACCAGAACTGTCTCCCCCGCTCACCGACATCCTTGCCAACCTGTGGACGAAACGACACCAACGCCATCAGCGCTGCATCCACCGAGGAATCCAATGCCACTGCCAAAAGCTAAGTACTCACACCCAGTGATTACACCCAGCAGAAAGCGTGAGCCGGCAAAGCACATTGCATCCATTTAACCCATTAAAACGACTCTGCAGGGTCAGAGGGACCCTAGTATTCATACTAATCACAACATCATTAATAGTACTCCAGATACTATGGCATTATGCTCAACCACTAAAAGATAATGGGGTCCTCGTACCTACGACCCCACAACCAATGGAGTACACATGGCCATACGTCTAGGACTGCACGATACACTGCGCCCATGTCAACTGAAAAATAACACAATCTGTCAACGCCCCCTGTGTCTCTCTAAATGCCTTCGTTGGCTTGTGGGTGATGGTGGCGCAGGAGGTAGAGCGGGTTGTCCAGTAATCAGAGGGTTCCTGGGGTAATGCCCCGTCACTCCTGGCAGCACGTCAAAGTATCCTTGAGGAAGACACTGAACCCTAAAGTGCCCTCGATGAGCTGGTGTGCACTGCCGCTGCCATCGATGAGTGAAATTGAAGCGTAAATTGTGAAGTGATGGTTGGTGATTAATGGGACTTCTGTCGACAGGGTGAGCAGCTTCAATTACCTGGGAGTCCACATCACAGAGGATTTAACATGGACTTTACAAACAGACACTCTGGTGAGAAAGGCGAGGCTGCGTTTTTACCACCTCAGGCAGCTGAGGAAATTCCAGGTCTCGGTGAGGATCCTCAAGTCCTTCTACTCTGGAGCAGTGGAGAGCATCCTGACAGGCAACATCACTGCCTGGTTTGGGAACTGTACTGCTCAGGAGAGGCAGGCCCTGCAGAGGTTGGTGCGTTCAGCTGAACGTACCACTGGAACTACACTCCCCTCCCTGCAGGACTTATAGGAGGTGTAGTAGCAGAGCCCGTAGGATTCTGAAGGATCCTCACCACCCCAACAACGGACCGTTCAGGCTGCTGCGGTCAGGCAAGCGCCTCCGCAGTCACACAGCGAGAACAGAGAGACTGAGACTGAGTTTTTTCCCGCAAGCCATACGAACTGTCAATGATGACCTCACCAGGGGTCCTCACTGAGCCACACACATAGGCTCCACTACCTCACTGTACTGTATATAGCATACTGTACCGCACACTGTGTGACTGTGCTGGGTTGTTCAGTATTACAATATTGCTGCGCCTATTCCCTTTTTCTATTCTATTTATTTTATTTTATTTTATTTTATTCTATATATTTTTATATTATTCTATAGTATTCGACTTACTGCATTACATTTTAGGAATCAGTTAGTTGGTCAGTAAACAGATACCTTCCAGATGATTAACAGCTTACTCAGGAGAACAAACACTGAGCTTGGCAGTTTCCAGCATGGAGCACAGCAACAGAGAGATGGTGGTCTCCTTCATCAGCTACAAATTGTCTCAGCAGAACAATCCAACACTGCAGTTGGCGCCGGAGAGCGCCAGTGAAAAGGCACTTCGGGAGTTGGCGGACAAATTTGAGCTGCGCTATATGAAGGCCTTCAGCGACATGTCATCCCAGCTCCACATGACTACCGCCATGGCCTACAACAGCTTTGAGAACGTGATGGACGAGGTTTTTCGGGACAGAATCAACTGGGGACGCATGGTGGACCTGTTAGCCTTTGGAGGTGCCCTCTACGTGGATTGCGTGCAGAAGGACATGATCAACACATGGTGCCCTGTATCATAGACTAGATGACCATATACCTGGGCCACCACCTTGATCCATGGATCCAGAGTCAGGGAGGATGGGTGAGTACCTCCGCTTAAACAAAGTAACCTTGTTGCCTTAACATTTTAAGTAGAGACTTTGTTATTTCAACTAATGCATTAAAATTGGGTTAGGCAAACAAAAAGAAAAAAGAAACCGACCTGGTGTCAGTTGGGCCGGTACAATGTGATCTCGTCTTTATACTACTTTTTCTTTTATTTTTTTAAACTGTGATGTCAGCATGCTGGGCATACAACATAGAGTATTTGTATGCCATTGCATTCAGGACAGAGTTAGTCTGCAAGTGGAGTTCAAGTTCTCAACCTGCAATGCAACTCTTTATTAATTCTTAAATCATCAAGAACTGCTGCAATAACTCTGTCCTGTGGATGACCTGTAGAATGAAAAGAGCACAGTTTTTGGTTATGGAGAGCCACCACCAACCCCCCTCTTTGGAGACCTATTTATCATGTTTGGGTATATAAACAACTGATCACTACTCCAAGAGGGGGACAATCATCACGGTGAGACAAATAAACATAGAAACAAACAACATTTACACCAAAACATGAACATTGGACGACAACATGTCTTGAAAAACTGAATTAGGTCAAGGAAAACTGGAACTCAAACTGGTCACGTGGCCTCTTCCTGTCATAGTTATGGTAGTAAATGAGGGAGGAAAGCAACCAGGAGGTTTCTGGGGTAACCTCCAGGCAGACGTGCGTGCGTGCGTGCGTGCGTGCGTGCGTGCGTGCGTGCGTGCGTGCGTGCGTGCGTGCGTGCGTGCGTGCGTGCGTGCGTGCGTGCGTGCGTGCGTATGTAGGATGTCCACCGGTAAGTCTACATGACTTATCCCCATAGGTACTGGTGTAGAAGGTCGGTATTATGTTGCGGCGCCTCCAAACAGTGCAAGGGGCCACGAAGCCTCCCCGAACACCGGCTGTAATAAGTGATTTTTCTCTATCACGTTTCAATTGATTGGCAAGAAAATAACCTGATTTGTCATTGAATTCAAAAAAATTTGCTCTTGTTCCTGTCATAAGGAATTGTGTCTTTGATGGATTTCAAGTTGAGATGTAATTGTTCTGATCTCATTTCGGATTTGCTCAGAAGATGAGTGGGTCTGTTGGGAATGCAACTCCTTTAGTCGCTGTTCGAGTTTATTTGGGCATTCTTGTCCTTTCTTTTTCTCGTGAGTGGAGAATGAAATAATATTACCTCTTAGAACTGCCTTAGCTGTTTCCCAAATTAAGGATGGTGATATTTCTGGGGAGTCATTCAGTTCAGTGAAGGAAGTCCATTCCTTTGAAAATAAATGGTTAAATTCTTTATCTGTTAAAAGTGAGGTGTTAAACCGCCACCTGCTGGGAGGGTTCCCGTTTGTTTCCTTTATCAGGTTGAAACTAATCGGCCCGTGATCGGAAATTACAATAGGGTGAATTTCTGGATTTGTGATTTTGGACGGTGCGGAGTTATTTGTCAAGAAAAGGTCGATTCGAGAGAAACTTTGGTGGGATGGTGAATAATATGTGTATTCTATAGAATGTGGGTTATTTGATCTCCAACAATCCCCAACAGCAAGATCACTCATATATTGTTTTATAGTGTCCGGCAAACGCCAGGATTTGGGAATATTTCTGGTTTGAGAAAGGTCTAAATTTGGATCCAGTACTGTGTTGAAGTCTCCTCTCATAAATGATAGTTTATTCAGAAAATTCTAAAAGTTTTGAAAATATATTGTGAAAGAAATTTTGGTCATCTTCATTGGGGCCATAAATATTAGCTAAGGTTCATTTGATGTTACCTAAAATCCCATTCATCATTATGAAACGCACTTCTGTGTCTGATATTGTGGTTTTATTTTGATATGGGATACTTTTATTGATCAATATAGATAGACGTCTTTTTTTTGAGTTGTATGATGCCGAAAACATCTGACTAAGCCATTTAGCTTTGAGTTTGAGGTGCTCAAATGCAGTGACGTGGGTTTCTTGCAGTAGACAGAAGCTGGGGTTCATCTTGGTGAGGTGAGTTAGTATTTTGCTACGTTTAGCAGGTGAGCCCAAGCCTCTCACATTCCAGTCTCGCTGTGGAACTGTGTTCCAGGGTTGGATGATTAACAGGGCGATTGCAATGGCAAGAAGGATTATTTACAGACCTGATCATTTTTTTCCTGTTGACGGGGCGTCATCCTTTTCAAGTACGAGTTCTGTCATGGCATATCCCTTTCGTGGAGATGGAGGTTACTAGCACATATCCCGCTAGGATCGTGATCTCAGTTCACGTCCCATGATTCTCCGTTGTTGCCGTTTATCTGGTCCTCTGGAAGGTTGCAGACTTTCTTGCAATGAGATGCGTGTGCCCACGTAGGTCGGTCTGCCACCTTAACTGATGCTGCAGTGGTGAGGAGGATCTGGAACGGTCCAAGGAATCTGACAGAGTTCCTGCTTTTCCTCCTACAATTTCCCCCTCCTAAAGCACGGATTTTGGGGTCCGAGTCCCACCTGATGTGCTTGTAAGCAGAGTTGCCAGCAAAGGCATGCTGGCCCCATAACCCAGAGATTGATTGATCAAAACCATTCTCTGTAAAGGCCTGACCTTTACTATCAGTCAAACTACATTTGGACCCGACCTCTATCTAACAATATGTTGAGGAGAAAACTGCTTCCTACCTAGAAATCATCTATTTACGGCCCATAAACCAAATGTCTATGGATCAAGCCATTCTCTTACAATTTCACCTTTCGAAAACAAGAGCATGTGGGCTCAAAGCTTATCTGGGGTTCTTGAAAGCAGAGTAACGATAACCCTGATGTTGATTGATCAACACCATCCTCCACTAATCCTTCCCCTTTGCTACCATAACATGCCCACTACATGTTGAAAAGGAAACAGCTCCTTATTTACACAACGTTTATAGAACAGATGGTCATACTGGTCACAAAACAATTTAAGACCAGTCATGACAACTCAGGAACATCTTCTGACCAGTCATGACAATTCTCCCCTCCTAAACCAAGGATTGTGAATTTGAGTCCAACCTGAGGAGCTTATGAGCAGAGTTATCAGAGGAAGATGCTGGGCCCATAATCCAGAGGTCAATGGATCAAAATCATCCTCTGCTAAGGCCTTTCCTTTGCTACAAAAGGATGTGAACTCATGCAAATATGTGTTGACACGGAAAAAGCTTCCTACCTAGACAACGTGTACTTAACAGGTGTTGATGCTGATCACACAAACGTTCTTGACAATTTCACCTCCCAAACAAAACATTGTTGGTTTGAGTCCTATCTGGCTTCTTCAAAGCAGAATGATGTTTATGGATCAACACCATCCTCCATGAAGGCCTCCCCTTTGCTACCACAACATATGATTCAGGATGTGAACTCATGCCAACTATATGTTGAAAAGGAATCAGCTTCTTATCTCCATAACATTTAATGAACAGGTGGTCATGCTGTTCACAAAACAATTTCAGACCAGTCATGACAACTCATGAACATTTTATGATCAGTCATGACAAGTCTCCCCTTGTAAACCAGCTATTGTGAATTCAAGTCCCATGTAAGGTGCTTGTGAGCAAAGTTCCCAGCAGAAGCAGGCTGGGCCCATAATCCAGAGGTCAATGGATCACAACCGTCCTCATGCTCAACCCATGCTAATATATGTTGACACCGAAAAAGCTTGCTACCTAGACAACGTTTATTTAACAGTTGTTGATGCTGATCGCAAATCAATTTCAGACCAGGCATGAGAACTTTTGACCACTCATAACAATTTACAACCAGTCATGACAATTTTCCCTCACAAATGCATTCTTTGGGATGTGAACTCATGCTAATTGTTGTAATCAAAACAGCTAAGGCATGCTGCCCACATAATCCAGAGTTTGATTGCTCAAAACCATCCTCTCTTGAGAACTTACCTTTACTATCAGACCAAATGCATTTGGACCTAAACTCTAGCTAACTACATGTTGAGGAGGACACTGCTTCTTACCTATAAATCATCTATTTACCAGGTGTTGATGCTGATCGCAAAACATCTTCCAACCATTCATGAAAATCTCCCTCCACTTTTGATGATTTCACCTCCTATACAAGGGATTGTGTGCTCAAGTACCACAGGAGGCTCCCAAAAGCAGAGTGGCGCAGCGGAAGCGTGCTGGGCCCATAACCCAGAGGTCGATGGATCGAAACCATCCTCTGCTAAGGCTTTGTTTTCTGTACCTCAAGATGTGGATTGTACTGATTTCATGTTCAGAACAAAACAGCTTCTTACCAATATAATATGCTCCTAACAGGTGTTCTCTAAACTGATACTGAGTAAGCTTTGAAAAAAAGGGAGCTTCTTACATGTACTTAACAGGTGTTGATGCTGATCACACAAACGTTCTTGACAATTTCACCTCCCAAACAAAACATTGTTGGTTTGAGTCCTATCTGGCTTCTTCAAAGCAGAATGATGTTTATGGATCAACACCATCCTCCATGATGTCCTCCCCTTTGCTACCACAACATATGATTCAGGATGTGAACTCATGCCAACTATATGTTGAAAAGGAATCAGCTTCTTATCTGCTGTTCACAAAACAATTTCAGACCAGTCATGACAACTCATGAACATCTTCTGACCAGTCATGACAAGTCTCCCCTTGTAAACCAGCTATTGTTAATTCAAGTCCCATGTAAGGTGCTCATGAGCAGAGTTCCCAGCAGAAGCAGGCTGGGCCCATAATCCAGAGGTCAATGGATCACAACCGTCCTCTGCTCAACCCATGCTAATATATGTTGACACCGAAAAAGCTTGCTACCTAGACAACGTGTATTTAACAGTTGTTGATGCTGATCACAAAACAATTTCAGACCTGGCATGAGAACTTTTGACCACTCATGACAATTTACAACCGGTCATGACAATTTTCCCTCACAAATGCATTCCTTGGGATGTTACATCATGCTAATTAACAACAAGTATAAACGATGTCAACTAGAAAAAAGTATTTGCTTGCTGTTTAAACTGATCATAATGGTGTTACGTAAGCTGTCAAGAATATAGCAATTTCACTGCAGTAAATTGCCAAAATTCTCTATCTTGTTGCCATTGTATATGAAAATTCGGTGTTTTGTTCAGGTGTTTGACCACGGCAGCCCCAGTGGCCTAATGGATAAGGCACTGGCCTCCTAAGCCAGGGATTGTGGGTTCAAGTCCCATCTGGGGTGCAGAGTGCATGCAGGCCTCATGACCCATTGTTCAATGGATCAAAACCACATACTCTTTAGGCCTCTAATTTGCTCCCACAGGATGTCAGCTCATGTATTTGTTGTAAAAAAAACTGCTTATTCCCGACACAACCAGAATCCAACGAGTGCTCATGCTCTTCACAAAAACACTCATGACTACTCACAAATACTTTAAAACCAGTCATGACAAGTTTCCCCTCCTTAACCAGGGATTATCAGTCCGAGTCCCACCTGATGTGCTTATGAGCCGAGCTAAATACTGAGGTTTGCTGCACCCATAATCCAGAGATTGATTGATCAAAACCATCCTCTGTTAATGCCTTTACTATCAGACCAAATGCATTTGGACCTGAACTCTAGCTGACTATATGTTGATGAGGACACTGCTTCTTACCTAGAAATCATCTGTTTACTAGGTGATCGCAAAACATTATTTAACAGATATTAATGTTGATCGCAAAGTGTATTCTTTGGAACCTACAAAAAAGTATTTGCTTGCTGATGAAACTGGTCACAATGGTGTTTCCTAAGCTGTCAAGTATATAGCAGTTTCATAACAGTAAATTGCCAAGAAATAGTTTTTCTACCTTGTTGCCTTGCTCTAAGGGCTCTTGTCTCCTGGTCTAGGTGATTATTGAGCACCTTGTGCAGCTCAACAATTTCACAATTCTTCAGCTGATCTACTTACTGTCTGAGCTGTCTGTGCAGACTCCAACTCATCCGTCAGCACCGGATTTCAATGTGGGCCTTGGCTAGTCGGCACAAAGCCTTTTCCCGCTGCAGACAGGAACCCCCAATACCGACTGCCTGGCCATACCGCAGCCTGACCTCTGCTCCATATGTATTCTCTTTCCATCCCTGGGCATCGACGTCCAGTTGGTGGCCTTGTGCAGGGATGTCCTCTTGATCCTTCAGAGCCATCTGTCTTCTCCAGCAGGGAAGTCCTCTCTCCAAGAAGGTAGACCACTTGTTCTGTAGCACTCCTGTGGATCATGTCCGTTAGTCCATGCTGGCACAGCATTTCAACCACCTTGTTTCTCTGGGTATCTTGCAGAAATATTAGCTGATGCAACTGTCCTCTCTTCTATTGCTTTGGCCAAAAGATTTTTGTCCTCTGTCAAGGCACGGATTGGTGCCAAGGACTTGATTAATTCTGCCATCTCATTGGCATATACCAGGCATGCAAACTTGTCACCTTTTGGCGAAATTTGCCGTTTTGAAACCAAAATTGGTCACCTGGGGGTGGCTTCAATCCATCTGTATGTCGATCTCTCAAAATGTGCGGGCGCCTAGTGTCGTCTGCACCCTGCTGTCACCTGGCTTCAAGAAAAGCCATGATAGGGACATACAAGCTATGTCCCATTTCAGGGGCTTCCGCCTTGTGGGCTGCATTTTAAGACCGAATGCATTACACCGGCACAACGAAGTGCTGGCCCATTCTGAAGGCTCCTTCAAATGCGGTCAAGAAATGAATCCTTGTTTTCCCCGATTTAAACAATATGTTTAAAAAAAAACAATAGATACAATACAACAATATAATCAGTAACAACAGCATCAGACATCACTCCCCTCCTTTCAGAATATTTATAATGGACAAAGAAAAACACATAAATAAATGAGTAAAATAAAAAAATATAAAATAAATAAAAATAATAATTAAGTAAATTAATAAGTGAATCATAATTATAAGAAGAGTTATAATAACAGTATTCATTGTGACAGGTATAGCATTAAAAACAGTACAGGACATACTAACAGTGTAATGCAAGCACTATATTATTCCTTTAGATATTGTTACAGTGCACTCAGCCTTTCTGGTGGTTTACCCAGACCCTTAGTGGTTTATAGAGCCATACAGCGCCCTACGCACCCACCAGGGCCAGCGACCACAGCCAACAGCCCCAGGGAGCACCCAAGACCCCCACAGAACATAACAGCTTCAAGCCTGATCATGGACATCAGTGTTAAGAGAAGTCCTATTCTGTAAAAAGGTTACAAAGCCTCCCCAGCATTCATCAAAAAGTAGTATTTTTTTCCTGAGATTAAACATAATCTTTTCCGAGGGTAAGTATGATGAAAGCTCTCTAAGCCACAAAGATACATCAGGGGGTTCCCCACTTTTCCAGCGAACGGCTATACAATTATTCGCTGCAAATCGGGTTAGCCGGATGAACCGAACATTGCACCTCATATTGATTGGTAAGACTGAGAAGTCCCCCAGAAGTGCCAGTCTCGGGTTAATCTCAACCCCCACAATTATTTTGATGATTCAAGATTCAAGATTCAAGATTTTTTATTTGTCACATACATATACATACTTTCCTACATATATGCAGTGAAATGCAATGCAACGCACCCGGTGATTGCACACAATATGTCCTAGGAAAAAAAATAAAAGTAAAAAATTCCTTAAAATGAAATAAAATGGAATAGATAGAGGGAATATGCCTATGTATATACAGATATGTGCAATTAAAGTGGCATGTGAATTAAAGTGGCATGTGAATGTGAATGAGTGAGTGAGGTAGTGTTTGGGATAATACAGCACAGTATACAACAGTACGGCGCAGCAATAGGGCATCACGAGCAACCCTGAACAGTGACACAGTATGTGGTACAGTATGCTACATACAGTACAGTAGGTAGTGGAGCCTAGTGTATGGCTCAGTTAGGACCCCTGGTGAGGTCATCATTGACAGTTCTAATGGCTTGCGGGAAAAAACTCCGTCTCAGTCTCTCTGTTCTCGCTGTGTGACTGCGGAGGCGCTTGCCTGACCGCAGCAGCTGAAACAGTCCGTTGTTGGGGTGATGAGGATCCTTCATGATCCTGCAGGCTCTGCTACTACACCTCCTGGTGTATAGCTCCTGCAAGGGGGGGAGGGTAGTTCCAGTGGTACGTTCAGCTGAACGCACCACCCTCTGCAGGGCCCGCCTGTCCTGGGCAGTACAGTTCCCAAACCAGGCAGTGATGTTGCCTGTCAGGATGCTCTCCACTGCTCCAGAGTAGAAGGACTTGAGGATTCTCACCGAGACCCGGAATTTCCTCAGATGCCTGAGGTGGTAGAGACGCTGCCTCGCCTTTCTCACCAGAGTGTCTGTGTGTACAGTCCATGTTAAGTCCTCTGTGATGTGGACTCCCAGATATCTGAAACTGCTCACCCTATCGACAGAAGTCCCATTAATCCACAAGGGCGCGTGCGTCCTCGATTGTGATCCACGCCTAAAGTCCACAATAAGCTCCTTGGTTTTGCTGACGTTCAGGTGTAGGCTGTTGTCCTGGCACCAGAGTGACAGGTCAGCCACCTCCTCGCGGTAGGCCTTCTCATCGCAGTCGGTGATCAGGCCCACGACCACGGTGTCGTCAGCAAACTTGATGATGGTGTTGGAGCTGGACCTGGCCACACAGTCATGTGTGTACAGGGAGTACAGTAGGGGGCTGAGGACGCAGCCCTGGGGGGGATCCTGTATTCAGGGTGAGGGAGCTTGACATGTACTTCCCCACCTTGACCACCTGGGGGCGGGCTGTGAGGAAGTCCAGGATCCAGGTGCACAGCGGACCATTCAATCCGAGCTCCATCAGCTTGACAGCCAGTCTAGTGGGGACTATGGTGTTGAAAGCTGAACTATAATCGATTAACTAATCAGATGCGTTAACGTGGTGTGCAGTACCTGAGAGACCGCGTCATCCGTGGATCTGTTTTGCCGGTACGCAAACTGCAAAGGGTCTAAGGTGCGGGGAAGGGAGGCGCAGATGTAATCCTTAATCAGCCTCTCGAAACACTTCATGACCACCGAGGTGAGGGCCACCGGACGGTAGTCATTCAGGCAGGTTGGAGAGGCGATCTTCGGGACAGGAACGACGGTGGACATCTTGAAGCAGGACGGGACCACTGATTCAGCCAGGGAGATGTTGAATATTGTGGTGAACACCGGAGCTTGCTGGTTAGCACAGGTCTTCAGTACTCGCCCAGATATGCCATCTGGGCCCGCAGCTTTCCTGGTGTTCACCCGCATCAGAGCCCTCCTGACCTCGTGCACGGACATTGAGAGGGCGGGCTCATCCCCAGCGGTGTAACTCCAATGAGCCGGCGAGCCAGCGGTGTTGCTGCCAGACTCGAACCGCGCATAAAAGGAGTTCAGTTGGTTGGCTAGGGAGGCGTCCACACTCGTGGCTGGGGAGGAGCTGCTCTTGTAGTTTGTTATTGTTCGCAGCCCCTCCCCTATGGTATCCAAGATAGACCTCCAGTATTGCTCCAGACATCTACACGTCCAGAACATATGTAAAAGAGTCCCTGTTTCAGTCTTACATCTCGGACAATACTCTGAGGAACTGCTACTAATCTTATGGAGGCGTTGAGGTGTCAGGTAAACCCTGTGTATAAGGTTAAACTGTAAGAGTTTGTGTCGACTGTGTCGATATTCTGATGAGAGTAGGGCAATGGGCCTATGGGATCAACAGAGTTCTGGATCTTTGCATGGCTTTAACAGAATTGTAATCAGAGCCTGTTCTAAAGTTTTTGGCAGGTTGTGGATTTCAAGCGCATGCTTAAACATATCCATCAGTGGTGTAATCAGATTAGATGCAAATGCTTTGTAGAAGTCCATAGGAAACCCATCTGGCCCTGGCGATTTTCCTCCCGAAAGCCTTCCTATTGCACCTAGAAGTTCCTGTTTAGCAATGTCAGCTTCTAGACTGTCCCGTGTCTCCGCAGTCAACCCCGGCATGGTGAGTCCCACTAAGAAGTTATTCATTTTATGAGTATCTACACCCTGAGAGGAGTACATGTCCAGGTAGAAGTCCTTGAAGGTTTCATTAATACGTTTAGGATTATGAACGACAGTGACAGCATCATTGATCTTAACTGAGGGGATACATCTTGAGTTGTCCTCTTTTTGGATCTGCCAGGCTAGTTATTTACCACTCTTATCCCTGTGTTCAAATTTATTTTGTTTAGTTCTAGCCATTGCATTTTCAATCACTACAGTGGTTAGCACGTCATACTCATTCCCTTTGTTGTTGAGCAAGTCAAAAGTCATCCCATTTAGCATTTGAATATGCTCCTTTTCAAGATTCTTTATCTCTGATTCAAGTGTTTTGGCCTTTACAAGCTTTTGTTGCATTTTTTTCCATGATGCATAACTTCTAGTCACACCTCTTAAATAAGCCTTTAAGGATTCCCACACAGCAGTTGATGAGGCAGTCCATTTGTTAATGCTAAGAAAACTGTCAATGTTGTTTTATGATAACTTTAACATAATCTGTGTCATTGAGCAGGTGCATGGGGAATTACCAAAGTCTATGACTACTAGCGATATTCTTCTGAGACATCAGGAGCATAAGAGGAGCATGGTCTGAATAAGTTATAGGTAGATATTCACATGAGGATATGAGGTGGATTCTTTCAGCGTGAGCAAGAAATATATCATTCTGGAATAGCTTTTATGAGCATGTGAGTCAAAAGAGTATTCGTGCAACAATTTTTGTCTTTCCCTCTAGACATCTACAAGTTGGAAATCTAACATTTCTTCATGGAGTGCCTTAGCTGCTTGGGTCCATCCTTAGAAGATGACCGATCTAAGGGTGGATCCAAAACTACATTCATATCTCCACAGACTTTGGAAAATTGAGGGCTGTCATAATTCAGGCCATAATATTAACTAGTGTAGTAGATTCACCTGCTATGGTGCCTTTAAGAATCAGGTATCTGCCCTGTGTGTCTTTCTCAACGTTATCCACATGCAAACGGACATTTTTACTGTAAACGAGGAATAGAAGATCTGTCCCTGCCATTGACGTGTCAGATTGGCATGTTCAGCATCTGTGAGATGTGTCTCCTGTAGTAGAGCTATGTCTATTTTATGATTTTTTTAGAAAGCTAAGTACCTTTTTACGTTTGGACAGTTTATTGATGTCATAAGTGTTCCATGTCAAATACCGAAGTGCTACAGTTGTCATTTCACGTATCTATTTTTCCCAAAAGGTAATATAAGATCCAATGAATATTTAGCCCAGGCCACTGTTTTATGTAAGGCGTTCATTTGTATGTCCTGTACCATAGTTGAAGGCAAATATAAAAGAAGAAACAAAAGAAATAAGAAACAAATAAAAAAAACAAAAAAACAAACAAAGGCAAAAAGTCAAACCAAACCCTACATGCACCCCTTTGACCCCACTTCCTGCCCAACTGAGGAAGTGCCAAAACCTTAGTCTTATTGAGACTTTTTTTGTTGCAGCTGTAACCCAACATTATTATACATTAGTAAATGGTACCAATCCTCCTTAAAACTGAAATAGTCTATTAGCCTAATCCACTTGTCATTTAGCCAGGTTCATAACAAAACACAATTTAAACATTTTTCGAAGCAGGACAATTCCCTATAATAACACCTGGGGAGGCTATTCCGGCAACTCTCCCGGTGTGAGAAACCTTGAACATCAAAACCAGAGAAAGTAAAATAAAAACCAACTAAGAGTAAAAGAGCAGCATATGGTAGGATAATCACCTAGACCAGGAGGTGAAAGCCCTTGGAGCGAGGGTGCATTCCCTTGATGCTGAGAAGAGCTCCATGCAAGAGTGGGTGGTATCTCTGCAGGACGACGTGGATTGGCTGGAGTTTGCACTCCAACTGCAGCTGCAAGATGGTAAACAGCAGCTCCTGACTCTACAGGCACAGGCAGACCAGGCCCATGAGATGGCTAAATGTCATGCTTCTGAGTTGGCCCAGATCAACCAGATGCGCAGGATTTTAAATGAGAAGATAATTGCTCAGACAGACTGCCTTGCAAATATGGAGAAAGAAGAGGTAGCACTGCATAATAAGGTGCATCCTTTATCATTTTGAGTAAGCAGTTAGTAAAGGAAGGGATTTTCTAACAGTATAAGGCAGGAGCTACTGTAGATGGGACAAGGGTTGCACAGCAAACAATGTTTAACTTTGCAGCTCTTGGTTTTATGAATTGTTTAAAGATGACAAGACGGACAAACTGACTGTGATGGGAGTGAAAGAAGCAACTTTTTAATTGCTTGCTTATGAGGCCTAGATGTCCAATGCGCTCTCTCCATTAAGATACAGAGACAGAGACACTCTTTGAGTGCGTTCGAAAGGCACATTGACAGAAATAACAAAGAGACACTGTAGGAATTGAAATCCATGACGCCTTCATAAATGTTGCATCACCTGCTACGATGAGGATGGGACTCGAACCCACGCGTGCAGAGCACAATGGATTAGCAGTCCATCACCTTAACCACTCGGCCACCTCATCCGAAAAGGATTGGCACATCCTCAACAACAACCGTGCATACCATTCTTCATCATTTTGAGTTATTCCGGGGAAAGAAAAGTACAGAGTTCTTTTTACACTCCAACTACCTTGCCAAGGACTTACACACTACATGTTTTGGTCTTGTACTGACTCAACTGATGGATAATAAGGAACTGCTCCAGCCAGATTTGAGCAACACACATTGGAGGCAAATTGACAAGATAAAGTCAGGGCAATAATGTAAGGCACGACAATCCAAGAAACCCTCACATGTTTCCCAAAATGGGCATTGGTGGTATAGTGGTGAGCATAGCTGCCTTCCAAGCAGTTGACCTGGGTTTGATTCCCAGCCAATGCAATTTGAGATCTGGTTGTTTATCTAACACTGACTTCCCAGTGTATTTTATATATTTGGAGGCAAATAAACATCAGGGTAATAATTACATTACATTTAGCAGACGCTTTTATCCAAAGCGACTTACAATCATTTAAACACCGATGGACGCAGCCATCAGGAGCAATTAGGGGGTTAAGTGTCTTGCTCAAGGACACTACAGCATGCTAGCAGGAGGAGCCTGGGATCAACCAGCAACCTTTAGATTACTTTAGAAGACTGTGGCAAGTCTGTGCTGTGCCAAGAGTGCAACAGCAACAAAGACCCATCAGCGCGTCATCCAGGGCCCGCCCCATGGAAAACCGATGCCCACGTGAGCACCGTAGATCACAGCGGGAGCGACAGCCGCTGGAAGCCATTCCGTCTGTGACATCCAAATGCACGGATATCTGTGGAAGTATGAACACGTCAAAATCATGCTCCAAAATCTGTCTTGCATTTGTGTATCCTGTGGGCCAAAGAGACCTAGCCATGAAGACCTACATTGTTCTTAATGACCAGAGCAACAAGTCCCTAGGCAAAACTGAATTCTTCCAACAATTCGGAATCCAAGGCACAGGAACAAGATATAATTTGAAGACATGTTCAGGAGTGGTGGATACGGCCGGACGGCGAGCCAGCAACTTCATGGTGGAGTCATAAGATGGCAACATTCACAATCCCTTCCCTACTCTGATTGAGTGCAACATGCTGCCAGACGACAGGTCTTAAATACCATCACCAGACGTAGCCAGACACCATCCTCACCTCAAATACTAGCAGACAAAATCCCAGTCCTGGACCCAGACGCGCCCATCCTTATTCTCCTTGGGAGAGACTTAATTCAGGTACACAATGTGCGGGAACAATGTAATGGGCCACACAACGCACTGTTTGCCCAACGACTCGACCTTGGATGGGTGATAATTGGAGATGTGTGTCTGGGAAGAGCACACAAACCCACCACTGCCAGTGTCTTCAGAACCAGTGTGCTGAGGAGTGGGCGCCAATCCCACCTCAGCCCATGCACCAGCAGCTTAACGGTCAGAGAGAAGATTGACAGCCCTGATCCACGCCACATCCCTCCATGTGTGTCTCATTCAGCCGATGAAACAGACAGCCTGGGCAGAAACCTGTTTCAAAGAACACAACGCGACGACCAATTTGGCCTCTCCATCAAAGATGAGCTGTTCCTTGACCTCATGGATAAGGAGGTTTACATGAATGAAGCACACTACTGGGTAGCACCGCTGCCATTAGGCCAAACAGGCTGCGTCTGCCCAACAACAGTAAACATGCTGTTAACCGCCTTGCCTCCCTCCGCCGCATGCTGGAAAAGAAACATGCAATGAAAGAACACTTCTTCAACTTCATGCACCTGTCACAATTCAAGGAAAGGTCTTAGTCAGGGAGCTGTCTGCCGAACAAGCTGAATGGGATGCTCCCCTGCCAGCGTTAAAAGAGGAACAATGGAAAATGTGGACAAACTCACTCTGTGAGCTTGAGCAGCTTCAGATTGAAAGACCCTATGTGCCCGTTTCCTTGTGCTCCACAAAACACAGAGAACTCTGTGTCTTCTCTGATGCTTCCACTATGGCCATATCAGCAGTGGCCTATCTTAAAGCAACAGGTGAAAACGGACACATTCACATTGGATTCGTCATGAGCAAGTCAAAGCTGGCTCCTCATCCCCCACATACTGTTCCACGGCTCGAACTTTGTGGTGCTGTCTTGGCTGTTGAAATGGCGGACTTGATTATAGACAGCCCAATCGTATTGGACTACAACAACAAGCAGTGGAGGCAGGAACAGGCGTTGGCCGACGCATTCTGGAAACGCTGGCGTCAAGAGTACCTGGTGTCACTCCGACCAAGGAGAAATTGGCACGTGGACAAGCCAAACCTTAGCCAAGGAGATGTTGTGCTGCTCAAGGATGCACAGGTCAAGCAGAACGAATGGCCAGTCGGAGTGGGGTGAACGCCATTCCCAGCAAAGACTCTGAAGTCTGCAAAGTAGATGTGAGAGTGGTCAGACAGGGTACTCAGCAGGTGTATTCTAGACCAGTCTCTGAAGTTGTTTTACTTGTAAAAGGGGAATAGTGTTATAATACATTATAACAAGCGGGGAGTGTAATGTTCTGATGTATATCTGGGGAAAGGGCGACCCTAGTGGTAACTCTAAACGCGATGTTTGTTTTACTATATATCTTGCCGTAGTTTGGGTTTGATGACAGCAGTGTGGCATGGTGGCGCAGTGCGCAGTGCATTGCACTGCTACCTCACAGCAAGAAGGTACTGGGTTCGATTCCCGCCTGGGGTGCTTTTGGCACCGTGCTCCCAAATAGGAGCCTTTCTGTGTGGAGTTTGCATGTCCTCCCCGTGCTCACATGGGGTTTCCTCCACCTCATGTCAGTAAGGACCCCCACTAAAAAACATGCACCCATCATAGTCTGACCAGCGATGGACATTCATCACCTGGTCCCCGGGCGCGTCCACTTATGCTGCCCACTGCTCCTGGCTGTGCCCCCGGAGGAAGGACAAGCCAGGATGGGTCAAATGCAGAGGATCCATTTCACCGGCCACCATCAAAAGCGTGTGTTGGTGTGTTGCGTGACGAATAAAGACTGTTTCTTCTTCTTCCATGCATGAGAATGCCGTTGTCGAGTTCCCAACCATTGATTTACATATTTGAAGTCACAAATTAACCTTTCTCGTTAGTGTGCCTCACGCACACTAATATCCTCCACCAAAACACCCGTTAAACCTCCTTTGTCTGATAAAACATGTACCGCCATCGGCTGTAGCAAAATTTGAAAATAATGACACTACACTGCACTACTCATCTTTGGTGCAAAGGCTCAGAGACAGAAATTTGCAGCTCATCTCAGTTCTCTGTTTCTGGACAGCAAGAATGAAGTCAAAAATCTGGGTGTAATAATAGACGGCGATCAAAGTTTTAAGAGCCATATCAATCACATCACAAAAAATGAATAATTGTATAAAAAAAAACATTTGTAAATGAAGAGGCTTCCTGTCAAAAGCAGAATCTGATAAAATGTATCCATGCATTCATAACAGGGAGATTGTACTACTGTAATGGCCTATTCAACGGCCTCCCAAAATCAGCTGTGCAGAGGCTTCAGTTCATCCAAAATGCAGCTGCACACATTCCCACTGGGACAAAAAATAAAAAGTGAACACATCTCACCTGTTCTTAGATCTCTACATTGGCTCCCCGTTAAAACTAGGATTGATTTTAAGATTCTGCTACTTGTATATAAAGCTATAAACGGCCTTGCACCTCAGCAAATACAATAAACGCTAGTTATACGCAAAACAGCAAGAACTCTCAGGTCCACTGTCCACGGTCTTTTGACTATCCTCATACCAACTCTACAGCAGGGGAGGCTGCCTTATCTATGCTCAAAGTGAATGGAACACCCTGCTGGAGGACCTGAGAGAGGCCCCCACATTCAACACTTTTAAAAGCAGGTTAAAAACTTTGCTGTTCACTACAGTCTATGACTGACATCTGCGTGTGCGTGTTCTCTATGTTGTGAGATTAGTGTGTGTGCTCCGTATGCTGTGAGATCTGTTTATTCTGCGCAGAGCCATTTTAGAATCTGTATTAGTGTTGACTGTCTGGGACGTGGTAAGGCTTTGGTAGTTGTAGAATGTGTGTTTCCTGCTCATGTGCACTGTATTTTGTGTTGCTGTTGTGAGGGAAAAATGATTACGATCAACTATTTTGAATGAGGACAAAGGCCTCTACCTCCAAAAGGGGGTTTGAAAACATTTGTCTGTCTTCCCAGAAGAATCAGATCACACGTGGCCTGTTTACCTTCTATAGAGATGGGGGACACCTAGAAGTGAATTGTCATGCAACCCCCATTCTGCATGGTCAAGTTTGCAAGTACCTGTTATTTCCCTTGTCTAGGAAGGGGGGGCACCCAGGAAGACAGTTGGGGGTGGGGGGTGGGCGCAGACCTGTTGGAGACCTCTGACCCAAACCACACCCTGTTCTCCTGTATAAAGCCTCCTGTCTCTCTCTGTGATGTTAGATTGATCCCAGCGCTGATTTGGAGCAGTACTGAATCTTCCTCTTTATTCTGCAGAATAAATAATCTTGGATACTCTCAGTCTTCTTGTAGCGGGCAGATTAACCTTACCGATCATTGCGGAAGAATTTCCTTAACACAGCATTATTGCTGAAAATAATGTTGTTTGAGTGCTGTTGGGATAAAGATGACGGAAATATTATTGTATTGTGAGGGAAAAAGAATGACATGGAAAATGGATGAGAAATGGACTGTTAAAAGTCATGAACGGAGATAGGAGGAAGTGAGCGGCGAGAGCATTGGTCGGGAACCTTTTTGCTGGGAGAGCCAGAAAGGCCAAATATTTCTAAATGTATTTCCTTGTGAGCCATATAATATTTAATACAATTGAATGCAACTTAATGTGTGAATTTTTTAAGTAAGGCATACATTTTTAATGTATAACACATCTCTGAGTACTTAAAAAACTGCTATACATAATCAATTTCTCTGTATTCTTCTTATTAATTGTTGTTATTCTGTAGCTAACCAATAATAAATGAAATACTTTGAACAATTAATGCGACTCTTAGTGCTGCATGGTTTTGCTGATGGCCTTGTACTCTTGTTCATACGTAGTGAGGTTAAGCTTCATGTTGCCTTGAGGCTTCCATCAGTTAAACGTGAGCGTAGGTTGGTCTTAATGTTCCTCAGATGCGAGAAAGACTGCTCACATGAGTATGTAGAGCCAAACATGGTCAATACGGCAATACTCACAAGCTGCATTGTGTGGTATGTGACAGGAAGCTCCTTCCAAGTTTTAAGAATCAGCTGGTCTTCAGGTTCAAGTTCAAGAGATTATTTGTCACATACATATTGAACTTTATTCCATTTCTGTCCACTTGCGTTCAGCTGATTGGTCAGACTGGAGGCAGGGATTTTTCTTAATGTTTGTCTGTCTTAAAATGGGGATCGGCGCACGGGCTCGTAAGCAGGCCAGCAATGGCACGCCATTCCTCCTGCACCCAAGAGGATCATTATTATCCACAATTATTACAATAATCCTCAGTGATATATATAATTGTGGCCTGCGTGCGGCATATTGAAATGAACAATAAAACTCTCGCCATGTTGGCGCACCACGGCCAGATGGATTCCATCTCCCTCCCTAAACACTTAGCTGTGGGCAGAGAGTCCTACAAGTGGCGCCTGACCACAGACCAGGGGCAGGGCGCCGAGTAAAAGGCGCCCCGGAGTCTTTCTGTGGTCTTCAGCCGGTGCCTGACTACGCCCCTTTGTCTGCCACATATTTATTTTGAATTTCATTTTCAAAATGAAATTTCTCTTACCTGTTATACTTTAAAAAGACACAGAATAATTGTTTATTACTTGTTAATTGTGATGAAAAATGTTAGCTCATATATATATAAATATTTTTTGCAATTCGCTTTGTTATTTTGTCTGAGGTGGGGCTACCGGTGCATTTGATAGTGTAGCAGGGAGCCGCCATGTTCGGTCTCCACTCACTACTCACTTCCGCTTCCGTCTTCTCGCGAGATCACAGCATGCTCCCCCCCGAGATCTCGTCTTTATACTACAATAGACATTGTTAGAAAGAGCAGTGTTCATATAAAACTGTGAGAGACTCATTTCAAAACCCAGAGGCAATGTATTTTAAAAGCTAGCTAACATACACAAAAGGCATTTGTCCAATATAAAACAGGTAAGACATCATTCAAATAGTTGATCATATGTATTTTTTTCTCACACTCCCAACACCTCAAGGAAAAATGCAATAATGTTTTAATTTCATATACTTTCGGCAAAGGCATCAGAATATAACTATAATGGTAATTGGATACAATACAATTATACTGCAGAGATATCCTTCAATTCTATCTTATCGGAATCTACTGGGAAAACACACATCTTATACTAAATGTAACTATATAAACTCATAGCGGAATATTCCAGATATAATTCAAAGATATCTCCACCTCAACTTGGCCAAAACTCTCTTCTCACATTAGGCTACAGAAGAGTAAAAGACCAGTAAGGGTTATCTACACTATACAATGACAACGCACAAGACAAAAAACCCTTAGTCGTGCAGGAACATCCTGTGTGAAGCCATATTCTAAATTCTAACTAAAAAACAAAAATCATGAATCGCATCGTGAAATAAACAAAATAAACACAGAGATTCCACTAATACATAATACTATGCAGATAAATCAATGGTTATCACTTCATAATGACAACAGCAAAATTCATTGTTCACGTTATGACTAACACATGCAATAAGTAGGGATAACCATAATTCGACAAACATCTTCACCTTTCAAGATCTCAGTATCTCAACATTTCCGTGATCATCATAAGGTGGTTTCCAATCATCTAGTGGTATGGAAATAAACTGTCCCGCCGTCATATTAGTAGTCATCTTACCAAGGATAGGTACTACAAATGCTAGACAGCAACATAGCATTAAACACATTATCAGTACACTTATCAATATTTTTATGAACGTTCATTTCTCACTTGGGACTCTTCTTCTGTATCTGATGTGAGTGATAGTGGGTTGGATGATTCCAGGGTTGGATGATTAACAGGGCGATTGCAATGGCAAGAAGGATTATCACAAAGACGTGATCAATTTTTTCCTGTTGACGGGGCGTCATCCTTTTCAAGTACGAGTTCTGTCATGGCATATCCTCTTCGCGGAGACGGAGGTTACTAGCACATATCCCGCTAGGATCGTGATCTCAGTTCACGTCCCATGATTCTCCGTTGTTGCCGTTTATCTGGTCCTCTGGAAGGTTGCAGACTTTCTTGCAATGAGATGCGTGTGCCCACGTAGGTCGGTCGGCCACCTTAACTGATGCTGCAGTGGTGAGGAGGATCTGGAACGGTCCAAGGAATCTGGCAGAGTTCCAGCTTTTCCTCCTACAATTTCCCCCTCCTAAAGCACGGATTTTGGGTCCGAGTCCCACCTGATGTGCTTGTAAGCAGAGTTGCCAGCAAAGGCATGCTGGCCCCATAACCCAGAGATTGATGGATCAAAACCATTCTCTGTAAAGGCCTGACCTTTACTATCAGACAAACTACATTTGGACCCGACCTCTATCTAACTATATGTTGAGGAGAAAACTGCTTCTTACCTATAAATCATCTATTTACCTATTTACAACTTCCAACAATTCATGAAAATCTCCTTCCTCTCTTGACGATTTCACCTCCTAAACAAGGGATTGCGGGCTCAAGTCTTACCTGGTGCCTTTCAAAAGCAGAGTGGCGCAGCGGCCCATAAACCAAATGTCTATGGATCAAGCCATTCTCTTATAATTCCACCTTTCAAACAAGAGCATGTGGGCTCAAGGCTTATCTGGGGTTCTTGAAAGCAGAGTAACCATAACCCCGATGTTGATTGATCAACACCATCCTCCTCTAATCCTTCCCCTTTGCTACCATAACATGCCCACTATATGTTGAAAAGGAAACAGATTCTTATTTACACAACGTTTAAAGAACAGATGGTCATATTGTTCACAAAACAATTTCAGACCAGTCATGACAGCTCAGGAACATTTTCTGACCAGTCATGACAAGTCTCCCCTGCTAAACCAAGGATTGTGAATTTGAGTCCCACCTGAGGAGCTTATGAGCAGAGTTATCAGAGGAAGATGCTGGGCCCATAATCCAGAGGTCAATGGATCACAACCGTCCTCATGCTCAACCCATGCTAATATATGTTGACACCGAAAAAGCTTGCTACCTAGACAACGTGTATTTAACAGTTGTTGATGCTGATCGCAAACAATTTCAGACCAGGCATGAGAACTTTTGACCACTCATAACAATTTACAACCAGTCATGACAATTTTCCCTCACAAATGCATTCTTTGGGATGTGAACTCATGCTAATTGTTGTAATCAAAACAGCTAAGGCATGCTGCCCACATAATCCAGAGTTTGATTGCTCAAAAGGCCTCAAAGGTAAGGCCTCTGTTAAGGCCTTACCTTTACTATCAGACCAAATGCATTTGGACCTAAACTCTAGCTAACTATATGTTGAGGAGGACACTGCTTCTTACCTATAAATCATCAATTTACCAGGTGTTGATGCTGATCGCAAAACATCTTCCAACCATTCATGAAAATCTCCCTCCACTCTTGATGATTTCACCTCCTAAACAAGGGATTGTGTGCTCAAGTACCACATGAGGCTCTCAAAAGCAGAGCGCGCAGCGGAAGCGTGCTGGGCCCATAACCCAGAGGTCGATGCATCGAAACCATCCTCTGCTAAAGCTTCGTGTTCCGTGACTCAAGATGTGGATTGTACTGATTTCATGTTCAGAACAAAACAGCTTCTTACCAATGTAATATGCTCCTAACAGACGTTCTCTAAACTGATGCTGAGTAAGCTTTGAACAAAAGAGAGCTTCTTACAGGTGTTGATGCTGATCACACAACCACTCTTGACAATTTCAACTCCCAAACAAAACATTGTTGGTTTGAGTCCTATCTGAGCTTCTTAAAAGCAGAGTGATGTTGATGGATCAACACCTTCCTCCATGAAGGCCTCCCCTTTGCTACCACAACATATGATTCAGGATGTGAACTCATGCCAACTATATGTTGAAAAGGAATCAGCTTCTTATCTGCTGTTCACAAAACAACTCATGAACATCTTCTGACCAGTCATGACAAGTCTCCCCTTCTAAAGCAGGTATTGTGAATTCAAGTCCCATGTAAGGTGCTCGTGAGCAGAGTTCCCAGCAGATGCAGGCTGGGCCCATAATCCAGAGGTCAATGGATCACAACCGTCCTCATGCTCAACCCATGCTAATATATGTTGACACCGAAAAAGCTTGCTACCTAGACAACGTGTATTTAACAGTTGTTGATGCTGATCGCAAACAATTTCAGACCAGGCATGAGAACTTTTGACCACTCATAACAATTTACAACCAGTCATGACAATTTTCCCTCACAAATGCATTCTTTGGGATGTGAACTCATGCTAATTGTTGTAATCAAAACAGCTAAGGCATGCCGCCCCCATAATCCAGAGTTTGATTGCTCAAAACCATCCTCTGTTAAGGCCTTACCTTTACTATCAGACCAAATGCATTTGGACCTAAACTCTAGCTAACTATATGTTGAGGAGGACACTGCTTCTTATCTATAAATCATCTATTTACCAGGTGTTGATGCTGATCGCGAAACATCTTCCAAAATTTCCCTCCACTCTTGATGATTTCACCTCCTAAACAATGGATTGTGTGCTCAAGTACCACAGGAGGCTCTCAAAAGCAGAGTGGCGCAGCGGACGCGTGCTGGGCCCATAACCCAGAGGTTGATGGATCGAATCCATCCTCTGCTAAGGTATTGTGTTCCGTACCACAGGATGTGACTCAAGATGTGGATTGTACTGATTTCATGTTCAGAACAAAACAGCTTCTTACCAATATAATATGCTCCTAACAGGTGTTGATGCTTATCACACAACCATTCCTGACAATTTCACCTCCCAAACAAAACATTGTTGGTTTGAGTTGTATCTGGCTTCTTAAAAGCAGAATGATGTTTATGGATCAACACCATCCTCCATGAAGGCCTCCACTTTGCTACCACAACATATGATTCAGGATGTGAACTCATGCCAACTATATGTTGAAAAGGAATCAGCTTCTTATCTCCATAACATTTAATGAACAGGTGGTCATGCTGTTCACAAGACAATTTCAGACCAGTCATGACAACTCATGAACATTTTATGACCAGTCATGACAAGTCTCCCCTTCTAAACCAGCTATTGTGAATTCAAGTCCCATGTAAGGTGCTTGTGAGCAAAGTTCCCAGCAGAAGAAGGCGGGGCCCATAATCCAGAGGTTAATGGATCACAACCGTCCTCATGTTCAACCCATGCTAATATATGTTGACACCGAAAAAGCTTGCTACCTAGACAACGTGTATTTAACAGTTGTTGATGCTGATCGCAAATCAATTTCAGGCCAGGCATGAGAACTTTTGACCACTCATTACAATTTACAACCAGTCATGACAATTTTCCCTCACAAATGCATTCTTTGGGATGTGAACTCATGCTAATTGTTGTAATCAAAACAGCTAAGGCATGCTGCCCACATAATCCAGAGTTTGATTGCTCAAAATCAGCCTCTGTTGAGGCCTTACCTTTACTATCAGACCAAATGCATTTGGTCCTAAACTCTATCTAACTATATGTTGAGGAGGACACTGCTTCTTACCTATAAATCATCTATTTTCCAGGTGTTGATGCTGATCGCAAAACATCTTCCAACCATTCATGAAAATCTCCCTCCACTTTTGATGATTTCACCTCCTGAACAAGGGATTGTGTGCTCAAGTACCACAGGATGCTCCCAAATGCAGAGTGGCGCAGCGGACGCGTGCTGGGCCCATAACCCAGAGGTCGATGGATCGAAACCATCCTCTGCTAAGGCGTCGTGTTCCGTACCACAGTATATGACTCAAGATGTGGATATAAGTGATTTCATGTTCAGAACAAACAGCTTCTTACCAATGTAATATGCTCGTAACAGGTGTTCTCTAAACTCATGCTGAGTAAGCTTTGAACAAAAGAGAGCTTCTTACATGTACGTAACAGGTGTTGATGCTGATCACACAGCCGTTCTTGAAATTTCACCTCCCAAACAAAACATTGTTGGTTTGAGTCCTATCTGAGCTTCTTAAAAGCAGAGTGATGTTGATGGATCAACACCATCCTCCATGAAGTCCTCCCTTTTGCAACCACAACATATGATTCAGGACGTGAACTCATGCCAACTGTATGTTGAAAAGGAATCAGCTTCTTATCTGCTGCTCACAAAACAATTTCAGACCAGTCATGACAACTCATGAACATCTTCTGACCAGTCATGACAAGTCTCCCCTTCTAAACCAGGTATTGTAAATTCAAGTCCCATGTATGGTGCTCGTGAGCAGAGTTCCCAGCAGAAGCAGGCTGGGCCCATAATCCAGAGGTCAATGGATCACAACCGTCCTCATGCTCAACCCATGCTAATATATGTTGACACCGAAAAAGCTTGCTACCTGGACAACGTTTATTTACATTTAATCATTTAGCAGACGCTTTTATCCAAAGCTACTTACAAGGGAGAATAACATTCAAGCTCCATTGCAACAGAGATTAGTGTAACAACAACATTAGTGTAACAATAAATACTGCTAGGTAGTGCTAAGAAATTGTAGGTTAGGACAGGAGGTACTCATTGAAGAGCTGGGTCTTCAAGTGCAACTTAAAGACAGCGAGGGAGGTTCCTGCTCTGATCATTTTTGGCAGCTCGTTCCACCAACGTGGAACTACAAATGAGAATAGCCTGGATTGCCGTGGCTGTATGGCCGGCAGAGCCAGGCGACACTCATTTGACGAGCGAAGCATCCGGGGGGCAACATGCGCTCTTACAAGAGCATTTAAGTAGGCGGGAGCATTCCCAATAATCACTCTGTAGGCCAGCATAAGAGACTTGAACCTGATGCGAGCGGCTGCAGGCAACCAGTGGAGCTCGATGAGCAGCGGAGTGACATGTGCCCTCTTTGGCTGGTTGAACACCAGTCGCGCCGCCGCATTCTGTATCATCTGTAGTGGCTTCACCGCACAGGCCGGCAAGCCTGTTAAGAGGGCGTGGCAGTAGTCGAGACGGGACATCACCATGGTTTGTAGCAGCAGTTGAGTGGCATATTGGGTCAGGTACGGCCTGACTTTTCGGATGTTGAGTAGTGCAAAGCGGCAGGACCGGGAGACGGCGGCAACATGGTCCGAGAATGTCAGTTGATCATCAATAATGACACCAAGATTCCTTGCAGCCTTGGTAGGAACAAGAGATAGAGAGTCGATTTTAAAATCAATGTTGTGATAAATACCTTGTTTGGCCGGGGAGACCAGCAGTTCCGTTTTCGCCAGATTTAGTTGAAGATGATAATCCTTCATCCACGTGGATATGTGAGCGAGACAATCCGAGAAACCCTCACATGTTTCCCAATATGGGCATTGGTGGTATAGTGGTGAGCATAGCTGCCTTCCAAGCAGTTGACCTGGGTTCGATTCCCAGCCAATGCAATTTGAGATCTGGTTGTTTATCTAACACTGACTTTATATATTTGGAGGCAAATAAACATCAGGGTAATAATTACATTACATTTAGCAGATGCTTTTATCCAAAGCGACTTACAATTATTTAAACACCGATGGATGCAGCCATCAGGAGCAATTAGGGGGTTAAGTGTCTTGCTCAAGGACACTACAGTATGCTAGCAGGAGGAGCCTGGGATCAAACCAGCAACCTTTAGATTATTTTAGAAGACTGTGGCAATTCTGTGCTGTGCCAAGAGTGCAACAGCAACAAAGACCCATCAGCGCTTCATCCAGGGCCCGCCCCATGGAAAACCGATGCCCACGTGAGCACCGTAGATCACAGCGGGAGCGACAGCCGCTGATAGCCATTCCGTCTGTGACATCCAAATGCACGGATATCTGTGGAAGTATGAACACGTCAAAATCATGCTCCAAAATCTGTCTTGCATTCGTGTTTCCTGTGGGGCCAAAGAGACCTAGCCATGAAGACCTACATTGTTCTTGATGACCAGAGTAACAAGTCCCTAGGCAAAACTGAATTCTTCCAACAATTCGGAATCCAAGGCACAGGAACAAGATATACTTTGAAGACATGTTCAGGAGTGGTGGATACGGCCGGACAGCGAGCCAGCAACTTCATGGTGGAGTCATTAGATGGCAACATTCACATTCCCTTGCCTACTCTGATTGAGTGCAACATGCTGCCAGACGACAGGTCTGAAATACCATCACCAGACGTAGCCAGACACCATCCTCACCTCAAATACTTGGCAGACAAAATCCCAGTCCTGGACCCAGACGCGCCCATCCTTATTCTCCTTGGGAGAGACTTAATTCAGGTACACAATGTGCGGGAACAATGTAATGGGCCACACAACGCACTGTTTGCCCAACGACTCGACCTTGGATGGGTGATAATTGGAGATGTGTGTCTGGGAAGAGCACACAAACCCACCACTGCCAGCGTCTTCAGAACCAGTGTGCTGAGGAGTGGGCGCCAATCCCACCTCAGCCCATGCACCAGCAGCTTAACGGTCAGAGAGAAGATTGACAGCCCTGATCCACGCCACATCCCTCCATGTGTGTCTCATTCAGCCGATGAAACAGACAGCCTGGGCAGAAACATGTTTCAAAGAACACAACGCGACAACCAATTTGGCCTCTCCATCAAAGATGAGCTGTTCCTTGACCTCATGGATAAGGAGGTTTACATGAATGAAGCACACTGCTGGGTAGCACCGCTGCCATTAAGGCCAAACAGGCCGCGTCTGCCCAACAACAGTAAACATGCTGTTAACCGCCTTGCCTCCCTCCGCCGCATGCTGGAAAAGAAACATGCAATGAAAGAACACTTCTTCAACTTCATGCACCTGTCACAATTCAAGGAAAGGTCTTAGTCAGGGAGCTGTCTGCCGAACAAGCTCAATGGGATGCTCCCCTGCCAGCGCTAAAAGAGGAACAATGGAAAATGTGGACCAACTCACTCTGTGAGCTTGAGCAGCTTCAGATTGAAAGACCCTATGTGCCCATTTCCTTGTGCTCCACAAAACACAGAGAACTCTGTGTCTTCTCTGATGCATCCACTATGGCCATATCAGCAGTGGCCTATCTTAAAGCAACAGAGGAAAACGGACACATTCACATTGGATTCGTCATGACCAAGTCAAAGCTGGCTCCTCATCCCCCACATACTGTTCCACGGCTCGAACTTTGTGGTGCTGTCTTGGCTGTTGAAATGGCGGACTTGATTATAGACAGCCCAATCGTATTGGGCTACAACAACAAGCAGTGGAGGCAGGTACAGGCTTTGGCCGACGCATTCTGGAAACGCTGGCATCAAGAGTACCTGGTGTCACTCCAACCAAGGAGAAATTGGCACATGGACAAGCCAAACCTGAGCCAAGGAGATGTTGTGCTGCTCAAGGATGCACAGGTCAAGCGGAACGAATGGCCAGTCGGAGTGGGGTGAACGCCATTCCCAGCAAAGACTCTAAAGTCTGCAAAGTAGATGTGAGAGTGGTCAGACAGGGTACTCAGCAGGTGTATTCTAGACCAGTCTCTGAAGTGGTTTTACTTGTAAAAGAGGAATAGTGTTATTATACATTATAACAAGCGGGGAGTGTAATGTTCTGATGTATATCTGGGGAAAGGGCGACCCTAGTGGTAACTCTGAACGCGATGTTTGTTTTACTATCGATCTTGCCGTAGTTTGGGTTTGATGACACATGTGGAAGTGAGCTGCCACATGCTTTTCTTTTTTGATCCGGTTGGCTGGATAACACGTTTGTCTTTTTACAGTGCTTTCTATGTATAAGTTTGAACGATACAAGCCGCTTCATTCTTGGAAAAACTGTTACACACACACACACTGAAGCGGAGGCAAAAAAAACCTCATATATATTTATCACTAAAGGGGCAAGAAATATTTCTTTTATGAATTATTTAACTGCTCACCACATATTTATACCTATTTAATAACCCATGTATTCTATATATCATTTATACATATACACGACCAAAACCCAAATCTCTTCACATCTCTTTAGCCGGCACACTCACACACACACACAGGCACACTCACACCCCAAAAGGAAAAAGAAGACATGTCTTTCTGGCACCACATCTGAACAGCGCTTAATTTTATACTTTAACGTCAACTCATGTATACTTTTCAAGATTTTCACTTTGGCCAAACTTTTCCCCATTTTTTCTCAAACTTATTTTTCATCTTTTAAGCCTTTAACTTGTAACTCTTTTTGCTTCACTTTTCGTCTTTTTCATCTTACTTTAGACTTTTATCTCCTTTTCACTTTTCATCCTTTTTCATCTTTATTCATATAATTTTATTTTGAGTCAATTCCCCTGGCCAGGGTTATTTCCTCTTTGTTTTTCCTACATAGATTTGATTATATTATATTTTCATTTCGCCACTTTCACGCAGCATTTAATGTACACATGTCTAACTGATTAAGGAGATACGGGCCTTGTTTTCGTTAATCCTGCATGGTTATTTAAATAACTTTTGGCTACTCGTTCTGCCATTCTATAATTACTTTTTACTTAAACTTTCTCCACATCTTTTAAGCCTTTATCTTTTACTTTTAACTTCATCTTTTATTTCTCTCCTCTCTATTCTCTATTTCCACTTAATTCTCTTTTTCTTCGTTTATTATTCTCTTATTCCCCTCATTTACGTCTTTTACAAATTAATAAACCCCAATTTAGACGGAAACTCACTTCACACATCAACACATCATCTCCATCTCCGCACAATTTGCTCTTGTCAGTGCAGTGTATCCACCCAAAATACTACCGCTTTAAAAACCACACACAGCTCAATTTGTGAGATAACACTCACCCTGAGAGTGGTTATTCGCTGGAGCAAGCAGCATCGGCAGATGAGGCCCAGCAGATCCTAGTTCGTGACGCCACTTTGTAGTTCCTTGATGAATTTGATGTATTGATGAAGAAGAAGTGTACCCGTAGTAATTATCTTATACAATGGGGCTGTATTGGAATGTCACAATTGTTCTGGTACCTCTCTGTTGTACAGGAAGAGTAGACACGTCGAAGAAAATGCAACAGTGATCTGAAATAGCAACATCCATGACATAGGGTACAGTGATATTTAGTCCTTTTGATATGACCAAGTCCAGAGTATGCCCCTTAGTGTGGGTGGGTCCAGAAACATGCTGAGTGAGGTCAAATTTCTCCAATAGGCTAATGAATGGTTGAGCATCTGGGTCTATTTGATTGTCAACAGGAATATTAAAACCACCTGAGATTATTACACGATCATAATCAGTGGAGACCTTGGACAGTAGCTCAGAGAATTAATCAAGAAAGCAACATTTAGATTTTGGTGACCGATAAACAGCGATGATTAAAATCGGGGTACTGCAGTTCATAGATATTGCAAGGTGTTCAAATGACATGAATTGTCCGAGGAGAATTTCCTTGCAAGTATAGATATCAGAGAAGAAGACAGCAGCTATTCAACTGCCTCTCTTATCAGCTCTAGTTGTCTGAATGAAATTGAAATGAGGAGGTGCTGTCTCAATGAGGGTGACTGTGCCATTTCTATCCTGCCAGGTCTCAGTCAGGGGAGAGAAATCCAAGTTATGGGTACTTATAAGCTCATTAACTAAAAATGACTTGTTAGTTAGTGACCTGATGTTTAATAGAGACATTTTTATTGTTCTGGGTGCATGGCTTAGTGGGGTACTTAGAGTTTGA
This sequence comes from Zeus faber, assembly GCF_960531495.2. Taxonomy (NCBI): domain Eukaryota; kingdom Metazoa; phylum Chordata; class Actinopteri; order Zeiformes; family Zeidae; genus Zeus; species Zeus faber. Next base: position 22,300,237 of record NC_137208.1, read on the forward strand.
GTCTGAACTGAGAGTAAATTGTTTAGATTCCTGTATGTTACTGGGAAGTTAGGTAATTTCGGTCTATTGTTAATAGCTACAGGAATTTGTAAAGCAGAGTGACAGTCGTCATTGTCAGAGTGGATCGGACTCACCAAACATCAGCAGCGAACAGAGGATTTCAGCGTAAGTTCCATGTTCAAGGTGATGAGGCGTGATCCGTGAAAGTTTGGATGAACTCCATCATGTCTGAAGACGTTTGGATGGTTTAAGAAGGTGCAGAAGTTGTCCACAAACGGTACGTTGAGGGAGCAGCAGAATCGCTTGAACCATGTGTGTAGCTGAAGGACATGCGTGAATTTTATGTCTCCAAAGCTGGGACACGGCAGCAGGCCGGATACGATGAACCGGCGGTCCGACTGTAGAAGACTGTCAATAAGCTTCAAAATGCCTTCTTTAAATGTCTTTGATTGTTTGTTCCTGAGATCGTTGGTTCCCATGTGGATCAGAACAGTGGAGGCAGACGGGTTTTGATCCAGCAGCTGTGGGATTCTGGAGTCAATATCCCGGACGAGAGCACCCGGGTAGCAGATGCATCCTTTATCATTTTGAGTAAGCAGTTAGTAAAGGAAGGGATTTTCTAACAGTATGAGGCAGGAGCTACAGTAGATGGGACAAGGGTTGCAGAACAAACAAAGTTTAACTTTGCAGCTCTTCGTTTTATGAATGGTGTAAGGATGACAAGACAGACACCTGACTGTGATGGGAGTGAAACAAGCAACTTTGTAATTGCTTGCTTATGAGGACTAGATGTCCAATGCGCTCTCTCCATTAAGCTACAGAGACAGAGAACATTTTTGAGTGCGTTCGACAGGAATAATAAAGAGACACTGTAGGATTGAAAGCCATGACGCCCTCATAAATGTTTTATCACCAGCTACTGTAGTGGAAAAAACTGCATCTAACAATTAAACTGAAGAAGAGAAGTTCGAGAGAGTCGAGGTCTGAAGATATAAGACTTTATTATCACTTGCAAGAAGTGACAACAGAATCTGAGTTGGTTTGGCAAAGAACTGCCGAGCCGCTCATGGACTCCTCCTTTTAACCTCTTTCTGTTGGTAGAGAAAGTACATCTGTTTACTCAATTTGGATCCCTTCCTTCCTCCTATACGGTCAATAGTGAAAAGAAGCCATTTGTCTGCATTCTTTGACATCAGTTACAACAACAAACCTCCCGACACTAGTCCAGGCCACATTTTATGAGGGGATGGTTGCATTCACACACCTTCCCATGTCACATGGCCCACAGTCAACAAAGCACTTATTCATGTCTTTGCTGACCCCTGTCTCACACACACTTACTTCATTCATATAGCATATGGGCAAGATAACGAATGCTCTTTCTTATTTAATGGTAGAATATAATGAACATATTTATTTTAAATGTACTAGTAAATTTCTCCCATATATCTCCCCTTTGGGACTTATTAAGTCCCAATGTCAATTACCATTATCTTTAATAACCCAAATTTAACTGCTAGATAAACGAACAGTATTCACATTTGATTACCTGGAAAAAACGTCTTGCTTTCTTATCATCACAGGAATTTCAACCTGTTTCAGGGTTTTCAACCTGAACCTTCTACTTAAGCAAGTTAAAAAAGGTTACCAAATGTGCGATACCCTATAAGTGTTTCAATCCTCTGAGTTGGTACCCATAATGAAATATATAATCGAATATAAATACATGCAATACAAAAATTAAAAGTTAACATAAAAACCTTTAGCATACCTATATCAAATTGCATATTATTGCAAAACATCTTAACATGAGTACAAGTTAACTTAGTAAATCACTTAGCATAGTGAGTTCAGTTATAAATGTCATGTAAGCGGCAGCCTGTTATTTAAGTAGAGTCTTGCATGTGTTATTTCCTCTATAAATCGTGAAAAACATCTAAATCATTATCTCTCCACAACCCATAACCTAGATAAACATCATATAAGTACTTCAACAAATGCATAACACAAAATTAAACAAACTTTCAGCATGCATTGAAAGTCATCCTTACAGGAAGTATGTATCACAGAATAAGAAATAAAACTTAAATTCTTTCAACATGCATTGTCGTGGATGATCAGGTGATCTTCATGTATTGGTGTGCTGTATGTTTGTGGGGGGTTTTGGGCATTATTGTAGTCGTTGCTTCAGCTTTCATCAGCCTCTTCATGTCCGGTTATTTGATGAGTTCAGTGTTCATCCTGCTTAACAAGGGTGTGACCCACATGGAGAGGTTACTAGCACAATCACATGTGAGCCTCCTCAAGGCCAGGTCAAACCTTGAATTTCTCCCCTTCCATGTCGTCATCATCCCCATATTCACTCTGGCTTTTATTCCCAACATATTCCCATTCTAATCCTTTCTCCTCACCTATGCCTTTGGACATAAGGAACATTTGCTTGTTTAGCCTAGATTCTATCATGGACCTTAGTATTGGAATACAACAACAAAAAATCAGTCCCATCATTGTGAATACAATCAAAAGAACTAATCCTATTTGAGCCAATATTGTTCCCCATTTTCCCATACGCAGTTCTAGCCATGACATCCAATCATTCCCATGTCCCGCATTATCTTTAACCTCCTGTCTTAGCTTTTTAAATTTATTCATGGCAAGTGTGAATGTTCCTTCCGTCTGAAAAATGGATACGGCATCATCTGTTGTTATCACACTACCCTTTACGGTGACGCTTGTTATATTAGTATTATTATTAATTATGTCCGAATCCATAGTTAATATTTTATTTGCCTTGGTCATATCATTATTCTCTTGTATTATACAAGAGGCATTTCGTCTTAATAAGGAAAATATTTTTGTATCTTCACGTATATTTGGAATCTGCAGTTTCGTAATTTCTAATCTGTAGTGGTTTATCTCATAGTTCCATTGATTTGTAGGTTCGACTGTAAAACACCAGTATGCATGAGTCTTTGAAATACTTATTTTGCATTGTTCTTGTCCCCAGATAATTGGTTTGAAATTCTTGAGAATCATTACCGCACATTGACGTTCTCCATCTGCCATAATACTTAAGATAATTTGTTCATTGTCAAATTTTACTTCTTGTGGGGGTGTTTCAATATGTAAGGCTTCTCTCTCTGACCTCTTTTTCCTTACACTATTTACTTTTCCTGAATACCTCGGGGCTAGCCTTTCCTGCAACACTGTCATGTTTTCTCTGTTGTTACCATCTGATTCCTGGTTGTTCCAGGTCTGCTCTGTTAGTGTGATTTCATCCTTCCTCTGAATCCGTCCTTGGGCCACTGGGGTCTGCCCAAAGCCGTAGAGGATCAGGAACAGCTTCATCAGCTTCAACATCATCATCATCCTGGCTGGGCTAGGTCTGGTCTTGGGGTGGTGGGTCAGTATCGGGTGCGTCTGCATCCGACTCCTCCCCACTCTCTTCCCTCGTCCTGGGTTGCGCAGCTTTCGTGCAGTGGTTGAGGTGGTACCAGGTGGAACTCCCTTCCACCTGGATGGCAGTTGGGGTTGCATTGGTGACTTTGTATGGTCCTTCTCTCCTGGGCTCGTTCCACTTTCTCCGGAACACCCTTAGGTACACCTGGTCGCCTGGTTCCACCCCCCTTGGTGGGTCGTCTTCTGGTTCTGGTACTCGGTTCTTCTCCTGTTGGAATATATGCTTATGTATGCCAGTTAGTTGCTTGATATATTCTCTAATTTCTAATTGCAATTGTTCCAGTGGAGGACCCTTATGGGGTCCTCTGAGGTTAGGTGCAGGCATGGGTCGACCCGGAGCATTTCGTGCGGAGTTAAATGTGTCATTCTGTTAGTTTGCATGCGATAACTCATTAGTGCTAATGGGAGTGCATCTACCCAGTTCAATTTAGCACTTGCACAAATTTTGTTAATTTTTGTCTTGATTGTTCCATTCACTCTTTCCACCATTCCTTGTGATTGAGGGTGATACACACAACCCAATCTTTGTTTGACATGTAATTGCTGTATTACTTGTTTAACAGTTTTTTGGATAAACGCAGAGCCGTTGTCTGAGCTTATTTCTGTTGGAATTCCAAACCTTGGCATGACCTCTCTGGTCAAAAATTTGATTACTGTAACCGCACTCTGATCTTTTGATGGGACTGCCTCCACCCATCTGCTAAATCTGTCAATGACTACAAGCATGTATCTTTTCCCATTTACTTTTTTGATCATGTCCACATAGTCTAAGACTAGATGTCTGAATGGTCCCTCTGGTGTTGGAATGTGTCCCAATGGGGTGGTGATTGTTTTTCTTACATTATTTTTCGCACATACTTCACATTCATTGAGCTGATTTTCAACCATTGTTTGCAAGTATGGTGACCAAAAACCTTGTTTTCTGATTCTCCTTACTACTTCCCCCCTTGCGCAATGGTCAAAACCATGCGCATTAGTGATAAGCAATCCTAACAACGCGGTCGGTGCCACTAACATCCCATCATGAGTTCTCCATAACCCAGTCGGAGTGCGCACCGCACCCCTCTTCAGCCACATGTTTTGCTCATAGACACCAGCCTTCTCTTGCATGCGGACAACATCATCTTCAGTAGGTGACGCCACAGGCATAGTCAACACTGCCTGAATCAGAACACAACTGTTAGAGGCTCTCTTGGCCGCCTCATCTGCAGCACTGTTACCTTTTGTGATATAGTCATTTCCTTTCTTGTGTGCCTGACATTTGATTATCGCCACTTGCTTAGGTAGCAACAATGCCAACATCAGTTCCACAATCTGATCACAATGCATTATGGGGGACCCATCAGTCTTCTTAAAACCCCTCATTTTCCATACTGCTCCGAACAGATGACACACACCATGTGCATATGCAGAATCAGTATATATGTTCACAATTTTACCTGCCCCTTCCCGGCAGGCAGCTGTAAGAGCTTTCAATTCAGCCACCTGTGCTGAACATGGTTGTTTACAATAAGAACTTTGAATGACAGCAAAAGTTCTATCCGGGTTTTGTCGTACTACTGCAAATCCTGCATGGTTACCCAAATGATCTCTGTAGCACGAACCATCTACAAACAACTCCTCCTCAGCCCCAATTAGTGGTGTTGACAACAAATCAGGCCTTAACTTGGTAAACGTCAGAGAATCAGTCACACAGTCGTGTGACGTCCCTTCAAAATCATGCAGAATTTTTTCTGCTGGGTTCACCGTTGAACACCTTCTGATGGTAACATCGGGGAACGTAAGCAAGGTCAAATATTCCAACAACCTCGCGTTTGTCAACACAAATTTCCCCTGTTCAATCAGTTCAGTAACTTTATGATGTGTAAAAATAGTTACCGGATATCCCATCGTGATGGACGAAGCTTTGTCATAAGCATACTGTACCGCAGCTAATCCCTGATAACAGGGTGGGTAGCCTTGTGCTACTGTATCCAATTTTGAGCTATAATATGCTATGGGTTGATTTCGCCTCCCACTGCAGGATTCTTGCATTAGTATTGCTGATGCGTACCCCTGACTCCTATTTGCTACATACAATAGGAATGGTTTTGTATAGTCTGGAGTTGCCAATACACTTGCTCCCTGAAGTTCTCATTTGATGCTTTCAAACGCTGCCAATGCATCTGCATCCCACATAAGTTTAGCTTGAAGGTTAGTTGTTCCTACGTTCTTCATTATTGCTCTTAATGGTGCAGTTTTAAGGGCATAGTCCTCTATCCAATCTGAACTAAACCCTGTCATCCCCAGAAATGTCATCATTTGTCGTACCGTGTCTGGTTTAGGTGCTTTGCTAATCCCCTCGAGCTGATTGGGTGCTATTTGGGGGCTTTAGTTTGGTGTGCTATCAGCCTCCCCAAGTATTCAACATCTGTCTGGCAGTATTGTAATTTTTTCCTGGACACCTTGTGCCCCCCTATTGCCAATCGTGTTAATACAGCCATGGAGTCCTCATGACACTGTTCCAATGTAGGAGAACAGATCAGGAGATCGTCCACATACTGTATCAGTGTACCATGTAGTACCAGTTCGTTCAAATCACTTTTCAACACCTGATTAAACAAATGTGGAGAATGTTTAAACCCCTTTGGCATTCTTGTATAAGTGTATTGTTTACCTTTATACGTAAATGCGAACAAATGTCTGCTTTCTTCTGCAAGAGGTACACTGAAAAATGCACCACATAAATCAATCACTGTGAAATACTTGGCATCAGGAGGAACGTTGGTCAGCATCGTGTGTGGATTTGGAACTTCAGCCTGCATGTCCTCAACAACATCATTGACAGCTCGCAAATCATGCACCAACCGCCATTTTTGTTTATCTGCTTTTAGCACAGGAAGCAAAGGAGTGTTACAGTTACTTTTTGTCTCTATTATAACACCTGCCTTTATTAGTCCTTCTATGGTGGGAGCAATGCCTGCCTCTGCCTCGGATTTCATCTGTCTCGGGGTCCCCCGTCCCAGGGTGTAACTAGTCTGTCCCTGCTGCTAAATATACCTTGAATATTCTCGCTGTCCCCTATACTGGTTCTGTGTGTTCCCACTATTCTGCGTATATACATTAACCACAGGTGGGGTGAGTGACCCTTGGCTCTGAGGCTGTCGTGCCGGGGGGGGGGTAGTGTCTGTTGAAGAGGTTGGATCTGTGGCGGGGCCTGTTGGACGTTTTGCATTGTTGCAACATCTGGTTTCACAACAACCGCCTGCTTTTTCTTTTCTTTCTTCGTGAGTTCTTCTAGCTGAAGCTGAGTCAGCTTTCTCTGCACCTCTTTGCTTTGTTCTTGAATCTTCTGTTATTTTTGTCGATATCTCTCCACTGCGTGGACCAGATGATCGCTGAACTCTTTATGGGGCATTGATGAGGTCAGTCCCACCACATCTCCTAGCTTGCTTTTGACCGGGCCAGGCAATGCTTCTATTATGGCATTTCTGAACAGCATTGAGATCAATCCATCATTTTCTGGATCTTTCTCCGTCTCCAATTGCCACCTCCTAACTTGGTTCTGCAGGAATGTTGCAGGGTTCTCTGTGTCGCCTATTGTGTGACCTCTCAGGATCCTGTGGTCAATACAGACTGGGTACTCGCATCTGAGTGCTGTCCAAGTTCTTTGTCTATAAGCGTCAAATGTGGTTCCATCAGAGGCCTCGTCCAACAGTTGGCTCAAACCCCCGTTTGTTAGTATGCTCTTCATCGTCTCTATCCCCAACACTCTGGCCAACAAAGCTTTCAGATCACCCACCGCCATTATATTCCCTATGGTGTTTTCCTCAAACATCCCTATCCACTTTGCAGCCCCTTTGTTAATATTAGGTAACTTTTTTACCAATCCTTCTAAATCTTGGGACCCCCATGGGATATATTGGGCTTGTTGTCCTTTTACCAGGATAGGATATATTCCTGAATAAGTCTTAGCTGCTCTTTTCTTCCTTTGTGATCTCCTAAGTTCCTCTTGAGAGTCGAACACTAGGGGAACTTGCGCTGATATACTGCTGCTGGGCTCGGCCCCCTCCCTTTCTTTCCCTGGTGTCCCACTGAAGCTCTCTCCCTCATGGCTGCGCTCCGCTGTCATCTCCATCTGGCTATCTTTTAACCTTCTTCCTCTATTAACCACCTCGTCTCCATCACTATCACTTCCGCTATCACTACTCCACTCGTTTGCTGTCCTTCTAAGGCCTTTATAACAGTCCATCTGTAAGGGTGGTCCTCTCCCTCTCTGTGTTCTACAAGCCTTATCCCTCTCTTTGTCCAGCTGAACCTCCCCTTTAACCTCTACCGTACCTGTTATCATTGGGTACTGTCCTGTGTTATATGGAGGTGGCTGAACCTTTTCAACTTCCTCAACTCCACTCAACATTTCCCTAGCTGTTCTTTCTCTCTGCCTCCACTTTGTACCTTCTTTTTGAAACATTGCTAATATTATCCTCTCTCTTTCTCTTTTCTCAATCGCTTTTTTCCCGGTTTTATTTATTTTGTGATTCTTCATCATCACCTCCATTTCTTCACACACCGTTGCATCAAATGTTCCTCCCTCTGGCCACTTTGTTCCCAATTTGGCAGTCCTCTTACCCCATTTGGCTGAGATTTTTATTATCTCCTCTTTATTTAAAGGGTTTTTTTTAGTCAGTATTTCCACGGCTGTAGGTGCCATGATACTAATGTATGTAACTATTAATTATCTAGTTTTACTTTATTATTATTCACTACAGTTTACGTTCACGCCTTTTTCTCTGTCTTCTCCAAGTGAATGTAAAGCTGCTCCACTCCCCTTTTTTTTCTTTTCTGACTTGCGGCTCCCCCGGAGCTCCTCGACCCCCACCTTTTCTCTTGTCTCCTCTCCTCCTTTCTAACCCCTGCTCTCTACAGGCTTCCCAAGCCACTCTGCTTGGCCCTATTATTAGAAATGTATTTTATATTAGTTGTTAATTACAATACCTTATCTTCACCTATATCTCTATCTATTACTTCTAGAACTCCTTCTCTAAGCTAATTAACTACAATAGACGAAGACAAACACAATTCTCTGACTATGCAGACCCTTTCTCTCTTGAAAGGCGGTTTCCCAGATTTACCAACACATAACAAAGCTCCTAACAAACACAAAACAACACAAAATAACTCTTTCGACCAACTGGGCCCTCTCGTCAGAGGGAGAACCCCAGATTTTTAAACTTCAAAACAAACTTAAAATAGATAATCACATGAGTGATAAGCCTCTGAGCACTGTCCCTATGCTTTTAATGGACTTTCTATATGATTACCCGCAGACAAAATTAAAGAGATCTATACAGGCCGTCTCTACCCTGCTTACCAAAAATAGATCTTATACAGGAAAAACAAACTTATAATAGATAATCACATGAGTGATAAGCATCTGAGCACTGTCCCTATGCTTTTAATGGACTTTCTATATGATTACCCGCAGACAAAATTTAAGATAGATCTATACAGGCCGTCTCTACCCTGCTTACCAAAAATAGATCTTATACAGGACGTCACTAACCTGCTTACCAGAAATAAAAGAGATCTATACAGGCCGTCTCTACCCTGCTTACCAAAAATAGATCTTATACAGGACGTCACTAACCTGCTTACCAGAAATAAAAGAGATCTATACAGGCCGTCTCTACCCTGCTTACCAAAAATAGATCTTATACAGGACGTCACTAACCTGCTTACCAGAAATAAAAGAGATCTATACAGGCCGTCTCTACCCTGCTTACCAAAAATAGATCTTATACAGGACGTCACTAACCTGCTTACCAGAAATAAAAGAGATCTATACAGGCCGTCTCTACCCTGCTTACCAAAAATAGATCTTATACAGGACGTCACTAACCTGCTTACCAGAAATAAAAGAGATCTATACAGGCCGTCTCTACCCTGCTTACCAAAAATAGATCTTATACAGGACGTCACTAACCTGCTTACCAGAAATAAAAGAGATCTATACAGGCCGTCTCTACCCTGCTTACCAAAAATAGATCTTATACAGGACGTCACTAACCTGCTTACCAGAAATAAAAGAGATCTATACAGGCCGTCTCTACCCTGCTTACCAAAAATAGATCTTATACAGGCCGTCTCTACCCTGCTTACCAAAAATAGATCTTATACAGGACGTCACTAACCTGCTTACCAGAAATAAAAGAGATCTATACAGGCCGTCTCTACCCTGCTTACCAAAAATAGATCTTATACAGGACGTCACTAACCTGCTTACCAGAAATAAAAGAGATCTATACAGGCCGTCTCTACCCTGCTTACCAAAAATAGATCTTATACAGGACGTCACTAACCTGCTTACCAAAATTAAAGAGAGATCTATACAGGCCGTCTCTACCCTGCTTACCAAAAATAGATCTTATACAGGACGTCACTAACCTGCTTACCAGAAATAAAAGAGATCTATACAGGACCGTTTCCACACTCTGCTACAATGTGTATAAATCACAGAGCGTTGTGTGTGCATGCATGCGTCAACTTCATTCCAAGCCACTCTCTTTCTCTCTCCTCCTTCTTTACATATATGCTTTTGGTTCTTTTTGGAGAGACACAAAACCTACCACCGGGCATGAGAATCGGGCAGACAATGATCACACAAATTTACTAAACTAATAGGTAAGAACAATGCTTACCTTTTCAAATTGGGTGGCCACCCGTTTTTGTGTGACCCTTGCCGGTCCCCGACCCACAGCCCAGCAGCCGGCGGGTCCCTGTTCTTCAATCCTGCCGACAACGCCAAATATGTAGTGGAAAAAACTGCATCTAACAATTAAACTGAAGAAGAGAAGTTCGAGAGAGTCGAGGTCTGAAGATATAAGACTTTATTATCACTTGCAAGAAGTGACAACAGAATCTGAGTTGGTTTGGCAAAGAACTGCCGAGCCGCTCATGGACTCCTCCTTTTAACCTCTTTCTGTTGGTAGAGAAAGTACATCTGTTTACTCAATTAGGATCCCTTCCTTCCTCCTATACGGTCAATAGTGCAAAAAAAGCCATTTGTCTGCATTCTTTGACATCAGTTACAACAACAAACCTCCCGACACTAGTCCAGGCCACATTTTATGAGGGGATGGTTGCATTCACACACCTTCCCATGTCACATGGCCCACAGTCAACAAAGCACTTATTCATGTCTTTGCTGACCCCTGTCTCACACACACTTACTTCATTCATATAGCATATGGGCAAGATAACGAATGCTCTTTCTTATTTAAATTTCTCCCATACTACGATGAGGATGGGACTCGAACCCACGCGTGCAGCGCGCAATGGATTAGCAGTCCATCGCCTTAACCACTCGGCCACCTCATCCGAAAAGGCTTGGCACATCCTCAACAACAACTGTGCATACCATCCTTCATCATTTTGAGTAATTCCAGGGAAAGGCAATTTAAAGTACAGAGTTCTTTCTACACTCTGACTACCTTGCCAAGGACATACACACTACATGTTTTGGTCTTGTACCGACTCAACTGATTTATAATAAGGAACTGCTCCAGCCAGATTTCAGCCGATTTCAACACACATTGGAGGCAAATTGACAAGATTAACGTCAGGGCAATAATGTAAGACATGACAATCCAAGAAACCCTCACATTTTTCTCAGCATGGGCATTGGTGTTATAGTGGTGAGCATAGCTGCCTTCCAAGCAGTTGACCTGGTTTGATTCCCAGCCTATGCGATTTGTGTCTGGTTGTTTATCAAACACTGGCTTTGCAGTGAATTTTATATATTTGGAGGCAAATAAACAAGATAAACATCAGCGTAATAATGTACTTAATGTATTAGAATTAAAAGTCATGTTATATTCAGTTCCCTGATGTACAATGGGAGCCACTTAAAGAGGCCGTCCAACTCAACTCTACATAATAGCTCAAATAAAGGCATAGTAGTGATTAAAATAAAACAGTATTTAAAAAAATCAAAAATGCAAAGGAGTAGTATAAATCATATTAAAGTATTTACCTAAAAGAAAAACTAGTAAAATAAAGACACTAATAAGTGATATTACATCTTTAATATCCGTGGGCCACAATAATATAGTGTCATACTGAATGGTAAGGTAGAGACATTGTTGTCAGACAAACACTGCAATTTACTACTAAGAGAGAGGTAAGTCACAGTTTTCCCTTGTTTAAAAGTGGCCAAGTGTGTAGATTTATTGGTTCTAGTCAATGGCCTTTTGATTTCAATATCAAGGTCTTTGAACTTTCTATTTTTAGGAGTTATTGGGATCAAAATAATTGTGAAATATTGCAATAGATTTCTGCATTTGCAGTGCTCTCTGAGAAACGCCTCATCCCCCCTCAACCACCCCACATTCAATAGATTAAATTTAAAATTTTCAAAAAGCAACAATAAAACAATAACACAATATCACAACATTGATATTAAAATCGACTCTCTATCTCTTGTTCCTACCAAGGCTGCAAGGAATCTTGGTGTCATTATTGATGACCAACTGACATTCTCGGACCATGTTGCCGCCGTCTCCCGGTCCTGCGGCTTCGCACTACTCAACATCCGAAAAGTCAGGCCGTACCTGACCCAATATGCCACTCAACTGCTGCTACAAACCTTGGTGGTGTCCCGTCTCGACTACTGCAACGCCCTCTTCACAGGCTTGCCGGCCTATGCGGGGAAGCCACTACAGATGATGCAGAATGCGGCGGCGCGACTGGTGTTCAACCAGCCAAAGAGGGCACATGTCACTCCGCTGCTCATCGAGCTCCACTGGTTACCTGTAGCCGCCCGCATCAAGTTCAAGTCTCTTATGCTGGCGTACAGAGTGATTGCTGGGAATGCTCCCGCCTACTTAAATGCTCTTGTAAGAGCACATGTTACCCCCCGGATGCTGCGCTCGTCAAATGAGCGTCGCCTGGCTCTGCCGGCCATACAGCCACGGCAATCCAGGCTATTCTCATTTGTAGTTCCACGTTGGTGGAACGAGCTGCCAAAAATGACCAGAGCAGGGACCTCCCTCTCTGTCTTTAAGAAGCACTTGAAGACCCAGCTCTTCAGTGAGTACCTCCTGTCCTAACCTACAATTACTTAGCACTACCTAGCAGTATTTATTGTTACACTAATGTTGTTGTTACACTAATCTCTGTCGCAATGTAGCTTGAATGTTATTCTCCCTTGTAAGTCGCTTTGGATAAAAGCGTCTGCTAAATGACTAAATGTAAATGTAATGTATAACATATGAACAATCAATAAATAAAAGTCAATAGAATAAAATATACACCAGCAATATGTACAAAAGATAACTAGGCTTCATAGTGTATGGATTCTGCTGAACACTCAAGATTGTTTCACTGTTAACACAGTTTTAAGTTCATGGTTTATATTAAAAAAAAAAAATAATTATCCTTTTTTGGAGCTGCAACAATTAGTCAACAGATTAGTTGCCAACTATTTCATGAATCGCCACCTTTTTTTGATAATGATTAATCGCTTTGAGTCATTATTTAAGATGACCTATATGACAGTAAACTGAATAACCTATATAGGTTCCTCCACTACAGAGAGCCCATTGGATTGGGAGGATCGGAATTTTCACCTCTCCGTGAAATAGGGTTGATTGCTCCATTGGAATGTCAAATTTTTTGTCAATGGGTTTGTGTTTGCATATGTTTGTGTTAGGTGTGGTGGCTTCCAGACCTTGGGAGGACACAACGATTAAGTGCAAACAAAAATGTAGCCCAAGGCTTTATCTGTGGCCCACTTCGGTAGTCAATGAAAAGTGGTTATAATGTGTTAGAATATAAAAGTGGAAATAATTATTGATGTATGTGTATAAAAATATATCATCATCTGGGAATCATCGTAGACCTCACGACACGATACCATCCCGATATGAAGAGTTTTGCGATAGATTTTGTATTGGGATTCAATTTGTTGCGATATATCCCAATAATTTTAAATAAAATAAAGTTGGATAGAAAATATTTAATTTAAGGTGTGAGGTGCGGCTCCCGGTCAGTCTGAAAGGCTCTCAGAAATAAATGCATTAACTTTACTAATTGGACCAGCTCCAGACTTATCGATCAGATGAATCACATCCTATCTGATCAATTCTTTTATCCATCAATCACATTGTGATTGATGGTAAATAGGTACATGAAAAAGGGAATAAAAAGGGAGAAAAAGTAAATACCAATTGACACAAAGGAAATCTCCAGGTTAAAAAGCAATTATTACATAAATTAATAACGAAATAAATAAATAAATTAAAAAAAAAATTTAAGTCGCCTTGGTAACAGTAATAGTAATAAAAGTAATAGTAAAACACTACAGAAGGATCAACAAGTTAGGGATTCGAAGGAATGTTACAAATGTATGTGTCAGGGTTCGCCCGGGTCCTACCAGCATCAGCCACTAGATAGCCACCAGTTTTTGTACTTGTTTTGAGTAAACCTCTATTTTTGCCACCTCGCCTCTGCCTTGTTCTCTGCACCTGGGTTCACTCAGCACACCTCCTAACAGCAAGACTGAGCCACAACATGGACCCAGCAGAGAGCCAGCCTCCAGAGGTGGAGAGCCTGCAGGTGGCCTTGACGAACCAAGGGGCTGCGATTGGCCGACACGAGCGGCTTCTCCAACAAGTCCTGGACAACCTGCAGTCGCTCGCCCAGGCCGTCCAGCAGAGCCAGGCACAGGCTCCACCTATGGCCCCTGCGCCAGCGCTGCCTCCCATGGACCCGCGTCCTCCAGAGCACCGCGAACCACGACTGCCGGCGCCAGAGAGGTACGACGGTAACCCAGGGGGCTGTCGTGGCTTTCTGACACATTGCTCCCTGGCTTTCGAGCTCCAGCCATCACAGTTCCCCACCCAGCGCTCACAGGTGGCATACGTGGTCACGCTACTCACCGGCAAAGCACTCTCCTGGGCCACAGCCATCTGGAATCGGCAAACCCCGGCCTGCTCCAGCTACCAGGCTTTTGCCGGAGAGATGCGCCGAGTGTTCGACCACTCAGTCAGTGGGAGGGAGGCGTCGACACGGCTACTCCGGCTCCGCCAGGGGGGACAGAGCGTGGCGGACTACGCCATCGCATTCCGCACCCTCGCCGTGGCGTCTGGATGGAACAGCGAGGCACTCATCGCGGCCTTCCAGGAGGGCCTCAATGAGGGGGTCAAGGACGAGCTGGCATCCCGGGAGGCGCAGGAGGACCTGGACACGCTCATCGATGCAGCGATTCGGGTGGACAACCGCCTCCGGGAGAGACAAAGGGAACGCGATTTTCCCGCTTCACCAACACCAGCGCGCAGAGCGGCTCTGGGGACGAGGCCTCCCGAGCAGCTCCTGGCTATCCCGAGCTCGCCTCCAGCATCAAGGGAGGAGCCGATGCAAGTAGGCAGCACACGGCTCTCTCGGTCCGAACGTGACCGGCGGATGAGAGAGCGCTGCTGCTTGTACTGTGGGATCCCGGGGCATTTCCGTTCTTCCTGCCCTGAGCTCTCGGGAAAAGCCAACTCTCGTCCAGGGTAGGGAGAACTGCGACGAGGCCAACCCGAGCTCGAGGCGACCAGGGTCCTGCTGGCTGCCTCCCTCGCCTGGGGAGATCAACATCACTCCCTCCAAGCTATGGTGGATTCCGGCGCTGCAGGAAGCTTACTGGATGTAGGGCTAGCAAAAGCCCTAAAGCTCCCTCTGGCACCTCTAGAGCATCCTCTCACGGTGACAGCCCTGGATGGAAGACCACTGGGTTCCGGTAGCGTGTGCCATCTCACCGCCCCACTTTGGCTGTCACTGGAGGGAAAACATTCAGAGGTAATCCAGCTCCACCTCATCCACTCTCCTGAGTTTCCACTGGTCCTGGGCTACCCATGGCTAGCCCGTCACAACCCACATCTGGACTGGGCCTCCGGGCGTCTCACCGAATGGGGCCCTGCCTGCCACACCACCTGTCTTCGTTCTAGTCCGTCTTCTCACCCTCTCGAGTCTCCAGTCCGTGTCCAAGCTCGGGCCCCTTCCCAAGCCCCTGCCCTCTCCGGAGTTCCTGTCCGTGTCCTGGCTCCAGGTCCCATCCATCCCGAGTTTTCACGAGTGCCTCACGAGTATGCCGATCTGAGGGAGGTCTTCAGCAAGAGACGGGCCACCACGCTTCCTCCCCATCGGTCCTATGACTGCGCCATGGACCTTCTGCCTGGCACCTGCCCTCCTCGAGGACGTCTCTTCTCTCTCTCTGCCCCTGAGACTACAGCCATGGAGGAGTACATCCGGGGGGCGCTCACCTCAGGGTTCATCCGCCCTTCTACCTCCCCGGCGGGCGCAGGGTTTTTCTTCGTGGGTAAGAAGGATGGCGGCCTGCGTCCCTGCATTGATTACCGTGGTCTGAACAAGATCACGGTCAAGAATCGCTACCCCCTTCCTCTCATGTCCACATCTTTCGAGCAACTGCAAGGCGCCACCATCTTCACCAAACTCGATCTTCGAAACGCATACAATCTCGTCCGCGTCCGCGAGGGGGATGAGTGGAAGACCGCCTTCAACACACCTACCGGCCATTATGAATACCTGGTCATGCCTTTTGGATTGGCCAATGCTCCCGCTGTCTTCCAGGCCTTTGTAAACGACGTCCTCCGTGAGTTTCTCAACCGCTCCGTGTTCGTCTACATCGATGACATCCTCATCTTCTCCAGGACCCTTCCCGAACACATACAGCATGTGAGACAGGTCCTTCACCGCCTGCTCGCCAATGGCCTCTATGTGAAGCTGGAGAAGAGTGAGTTCCACGCCACCACCGTTCAGTTCCTGGGGTTCGTCATCACCGAGGGTCACGTCCAGATGGATCCTGCCAAGACCGAGGCCGTCCGGGACTGGCCACCACCCACCTCGGTCAAACAGGTGCAGCGCTTCCTCGGGTTTGCCAATTTTTACAGGCGATTCATTCGGTGTTTTAGCACGGTGGCAGCTCCCCTCACCGCCCTCACTAGGACATCCACAGCCCGCTTCGCCTGGACTGCGGAGGCTGAGGGGGCGTTCAGGGCTCTCAAGATGCGGTTCACCGCTGCCCCTGTCCTGGCCACACCAGAGCCTACCCTACCCTTCGTGGTGGAGGTGGATGCTTCCGATGTGGGAGTGGGGGCCGTTTTGTCCCAAAGGACTCACGACAGGAAGCTCCATCCATTTGCTTTCTTCTCCCGTCGCCTCACCCCAGCGGAACGGAACTATGACATAGGGAACCGGGAGCTACTGGCAGTCAAACTGGCGTTGGAGGAGTGGCGGCACTGGCTGGAGGGGGCCCAACACCCATTTGTCGTCTGGACCGACCACAAGAACCTGACATACATTCAGGAGGCCAAACGCCTCAACTCCCGTCAAGCCCGATGGGCCTTGTTCTTCAATCGGTTCAACTTCATCCTGTCGTATCGTCCCGGGTCCAAGAACCTCAAGCCCGACGCTCTCTCCAGACAGTTTGACCCTCCTGAGCTGGTTGAACTCCCCGAGCCCATTCTCCAGAGCTCCTGCATCTTGGCTCCGGTCCGCTGGGGAATCGAGACGCAGGTCCGGCAGGCCCAAAGGAGGGAGGCGGATCCCGGCAACGGGCCCCCGGGTCACCTGTTTATCCCGAAGGCTGTCCGATCACAAGTCCTGCAATGGGGGCATTCATCCCGCCTCACTGGCCACCCGGGGATCTCCAGGACCCTCGAGTTCCTCCGCAGGCGTTTCTGGTGGCCTACCATGGAGCAGACGTCCGGTCCTTCGTCGCTGCCTGCACCATCTGCACCTAGAACAAGAACCCCCGGTCACGTCCCATGGGGCTGCTGCATCCCCTTCCCATCCCATCCCCAGTCGGCCCTGGTCACACCTCTCAGTGGACTTCATCACCGGCCTTCCACCGTCTCGGGGCCACACTGTCATCTTTGTCGTTGTAGACCGGTTCTCCAAGGCTTGCCGTTTTATTCCTCTGCCCAAGCTCCCCTCAGCACTGGAGACTGCTGAGCTCATGGTGCAGCACGTTTTCAGGGTGTTCGGCCTGCCCCTGGACGTGGTGTCAGACCGCGGTCCGCAGTTTGCATCCCGGTTCTGGAAAGCATTCCACCAGCTCCTCGGCGCCTCCGTCAGCCTGTCCTCCGGTTTCCACCCCGCAATCCAATGGCCAGACGGAGCGGGTCAACCAGGACCTGGAGACAACACTGAGGTGCCTCGTGTCCTCCAACCCTGCCTCCTGGAGCGACCATCTAGTGTGGGCGGAATACGCTCACAACACTCTGCGCTGCTCTTCCACTGGCATGTCCCCGTTTGAGTGCCAGTTTGGGTACGTACCTCCTCTGTTTCAGGAGCAGGAGGCGGAGGTGGAGGTGCCGTCAGCCCAGCGGTTCGTCCAGCGGTGCCGACGGACCTGGCAGAGGGCTCGTCAGGTCCTGCTGAGGACAGCTCCGTCTGGGCCAGAGGGTCTGGCTGTCCACCAGGGACCTTCCATTACGGGTGGAATCACGCAAGCTCGCGCCACGGTATGTTGGGCCCTTCAAGATCGTGCGGCGGGTCAATCCTGCCGCATACCGTCTTCTGCTCCCCAGGTCCATGAGGATAAACCCCACCTTCCACGTGTCGCGGCTCCGACCGGTGGTCACCAGCACCTTGGCGCCCACCACGAGGCCTCCTCCGGCGCCTCGCATCATCGACGGTCAGCCCGCCTACACGGTCCGCCGGCTCCTGGACTCCCGCCGGGTCCGTGGGGCCCTGCAATACCTGGTGGACTGGGAGGGTTACGGGCCGGAGGAGCGCTCCTGTGTTCCGGCCCGGGATATCCTGGACCCCTCTCTGATCCAGGATTTCCGCCGTCGCCACCCGTCGGGAGCCGTTCCTAGACGGGGGGGTCCTGTCAGGGTTCGCCCGGGTCCTACCAGCATCAGCCACTAGATGCCGCCAGTACTGCCTTTTCAAGGTTGCTCTGCTTCACCTATTTCTGTTCCTGATTACCCTGCCTCATTAGATGATATGTTTCACCTGTGTCTCGTTTGGTCGTCCCTATTTAGACCCTGTCGTTTGTGTCCTCGGGCGCTCAGTCTTGAGTTTGTCTAACCTCATGACAACACTCTTGTTCCAAGCTCCCGAGACTTCTTATTTGTTTTTGCCCAGTTTTTGTACTTGTTTTGAGTAAACCTCTATTTTTGCCACCTCGCCTCTGCCTTGTTCTCTGCACCTGGGTTCACTCAGCACACCTCCTAACAGTATGAGTTTGGTAGAATGGGAAAGCTCAGGTTTTCCCACAGGAGGAAGCTTTAGTCTAAATCAGCTACAGCAGCTGAAAGTTAGATTACAAGATAAAGGAATGAAAAAGAGGAAGTACAAGGCCGATTGGTGGGCTTTTGGAGAGTGGGTAGAGGAAGCAAATAAAAGAGAAAAGAACAAAGATGAGAAGCAGGGAGAGGGAAAGGGCCTCGAGATGGAGATCAGGGAAAGAGACAGGGCCAGGAAAAGGAACAAAGAAAGCAGAAACCGTCAGCACCACCACCGTATAATGCTCATAAATGTATTTCCTTGCATCCTATGTTCCTGGTGAAAATACTGGATCTGGACATGGACTCCTATCCGTACGTACGGGGTCAACCTCCAAATCTACCCAACCTCGTCCTTAACGACAAGCCTAACATCATCATATTCTATAAGTATTCGACTTACTGTAATACGTTTTAGGAGTCAGTTAGTTGGTCTATTAGAAATACATTTTTCCTAGGACATATTGTGTATTATTACCGGGTGCGTTGTATTACATTTCACTGCATATATGTATGAAAGTATGTAGTATATGTATGTGACGAATAAACCTCTTGAATCTTGAATCTTGAATCAACGCAGGCATACCAGTGGTCGACCTCGACAGCGATGACGACGAGATACCTCGTCGGAGGTATCTCAAGCCTACGCCGGAGGCCTGAAAGTTGTTTTCCACAACCACAGTTGACTGGTGAAACCTGGAAAAAAGGGGGTTCTCCCCCTGACACCATATAAGACTCATCTACAGTCCACATTCATCAACGGACTGATGTTCCCATTCGGTGACATGTTGAAACGCTCGTTTGTCACCTGGAAGACGGCGACCCTCGGTGACACCATCCTCCATGCTGAACATGCCTATGAGACAAACCAAAGGGACAAAGACGGCAAACAAGATCAAAAGGCCAGACCCAACGAGGCGGAAGATTCCGTGGAAGCTGTCGCAATAGACCGAGGCCGAGGAAGTCCCAACATAGGCCGCAACACCTGCCATCGCTGCGGCCAGAAGGACACTGGACCAGCGACTGTTCCATGCTGCGACAGAAACGACCACAGGGCAACTGGGTCGGACAGGGGAATCTGGACAATATCCGAGTTGATGCCCGGAGGAGGGGACCCCAGGGAACGACCCAAGCCATGGCTCTGCACACCCTGATCAGATGACACATACACATACACACACAAATGTGAATATTGTGAATCGCACCCACACACACTCAATTACACCCGATAAAAGTAATGATGAAATACACACGTCCATGAATGAGAATGCCGTTGTCGAGTTCCCAACCATTGATTTACATATTTGAAGTCACAAATTAACCTTTCTCGTTAGTGTGCCTCACGCACACTTTTATCCTCCACCAAAACACCCGTTAAACCTCCTTTGTCTGATAAAACATGTACCGCCATCGGCTGTAGCAAAATTTGAAAATAATGACACTACACTGCACTACTCATCTTTGGTGCAAAGGCTCGGAGACAGAAATTTGCAGCTCATCTCAGTTCTCTGTTTCTGGACAGCAAGTCAAAAATCTGGGTGTAATAAGTGGTCTCCTTCATCAGCTACAAATTGTCTCAGCAGAACAATCCAACACTGCAGTTGGCGCCGGAGAGCGCCAGTGAAAAGGCACTTCGGGAGTTGGTGGACAAGTTTGAGCTGCGCTATATGAAGGCCTTCAGCGACATGTCATCCCAGCTCCACATGACTACCGCCATGGCCTACAACAGCTTTGAGAACGTGATGGACGAGGTTTTTCGGGACAGGATCAACTGGGGACGCATGGTGGGCCTGATAGCCTTTGGACGTGCCCTCTACGTGGATTGCGTGCAGAAGGACATGATCAACACATGGTGCCCTGTATCATAGACTAGATGACCATATACCTGGGCCACCACCTTGATCCATGGATCCAGAGTTAGGGAGGATGGGTGAGTACCTCCGTTTAAACAAAGTAACCTTGTTGCCTTAACATTTTAAGTAGAGACTTTGTTATTTCAACTAATGCATTAAAATTGGGTTAGGCAAACAAAAAGAAAAAAGAAACCGAGCTGCTGTCAGTTGGCCTGGTTTCAGTTGGGCCGGTACAATGTGATCTCGTCTTTATACTACTTTTTCTTTTATTTTTTTAAACTGTGTTGTCAGCATGCTGGCCATACAACATAGAGTATTTGTATGCCATTGCATTCAGGACAGAGTTAGTCTGCAAGTGGAGTTCAAGTTCTCAACCTGCAATGCAACTCTTTATTAATTCTTAAATCTTCAAGAACTGCTGCAATAACTCTGTCCTGTGGATGACCTGTAGAATGACAAGAGCACAGTTTTTGGTTATGGAGAGCCACCACCAACCCCCCTCTTTGGAGACCTATTTATCATGTTTGGGTATATAAACAACTGATCACTACTCCAAGAGGGGGACAATCATCACGGTGAGACAAATAAACATAGAAACAAACAACATTTACACCAAAACATGAACATTGGACGACAACATGTCTTGAAAAACTGAATTAGGTCAAGGAAAACTGGAACTCAAACTGGTCACGTGGCCTCTTCCTGTCATAGTTATGGTAGTAAATGAGGGAGGAAAGCAACCAGGAGGTTTCTGGGGTAACCTCCAGGCAGACGTGCGTGCGTGCGTGCGTGCGTGCGTGCGTGCGTATGTAGGATGTCCACCGGTAAGTCTACATGACTTATCCCCATAGGTACTGGTGTAGAAGGTCGGTATTATGTTGCGGCGCCTCCAAAAAGTGCAAGGGGCCACGAAGCCTCCCCGAACTCCGGCTGTAATAAGTGATTTTTCTCTATCACGTTTCAATTGATTGGCAAGAAATTTACCTGATTTGTCATTGAATTCAAAAAAATTTGCTCTTGTTCCTGTCATAAGGAATTGTGTCTTTGATGGATTTCAAGTTGAGATGTAATTGTTCTGATCTCATTTCGGATTTGCTCAGAAGATGAGTGGGATTGTTGGGAATGCAACTCCTTTAGTCGCTGTTCGAGTTTATTTGGGCATTCTTGTCCTTTCTTTTTCTCGTGAGTGGAGAATGAAATAATATTACCTCTTAGAACTGCCTTAGCTGTTTCCCAAATTAAGGATGGTGATATTTCTGGGGAGTCATTCAGTTCAGTGAAGGAAGTCCATTCTCTTGAAAATAAATGGTTAAATTCTTTATCTGTTAAAAGTGAGGTGTTAAACCGCCACCTGCTGGGAGGGTTCCGGTTTGTTTCCTTTATCAGGTTGAAACTAATCGGCCTGTGATCGGAAATTACAATAGGGTGAATTTCTGGATTTGTGATTTTGGACAGTGCGGAGTTAGTTGTCAAGAAAAGGTCGATTCGAGAGAAACTTTGGTGGGATGGTGAATAATATGTGTATTCTATAGAATGTGGGTTATTTGATCTCCAACAATCCCCAACAGCAAGATCACTCATGTATTGTTTTATAGTGTCCGGCAAACGCCAGGATTTGGGAATATTTCTGGTTTGAGAAAGGTCTAAATTTGGATCCAGTACTGTGTTGAAGTCTCCTCTCATAAATGATTATTTATTCAGAAAATTCTAAAAGTTTTGAAAATATATTGTGAAAGAAATTTCGGTCATCTTCATTGGGGCCATAAATATTAGCTAAGGTTCATTTGATGTTACCTAAAATCCCATTCATCATTATGAAACGCCCTTCTGTGTCTGATATTGTGGTTTCATTTTGATATGGGATACTTTTATTGATCAATATAGATAGACCTCTTTTTTTTGAGTTGTATGATGCCGAAAACATCTGACTAAGCCATTTAGCTTTGAGTTTGAGGTGCTCAGATGCAGTGAGGTGGGTTTCTTGCAGTAGACAGAAGCTGGGGTTCATCTTGGTGAGGTGAGTTAGTATTTTGCTACGTTTAGCAGGTGAGCCCAAGCCTCTCACATTCCAACCAACAAACTTAATGGGTGTCATTGAAGCGAGTTAGGGGGTGATGGCACAGTGCATCCAAGGCAATAGCTATACTTCCGTTCCCATGCTTTCCCATAGATAAGTCTGGGGTTTCCTCCTTTATATTCCTTTTCATTGCCATAGTATTGTAGGAAGTTTGTAGGGATACATAACTACACAAACAAATGATGAGTAGACAACGATAAACACAGAACATTGCCGGATTAGACATACATAAAGTGAAAGACATTATAGAGTGAGAGTGATAGGAGAAGTAAGGAGAGAGGGATTAGGGAGGTGAGATAATGCTAGAAGTATGGAGGGGGAATTAGGAAGGTGAGATGAGAGTGTGCAATATTTTAAATCCTGACATAGATAGCATGCCTATACCTACATCTTTCAGTATATAATAACTGGAATTATAAGAATACGTACATTATGATAAGAATAACCAGGGTGTGGTGGAGAAGTCTCGGTATAACAGACCGTCTATATATAATTTGTCAACAACCATCGATCCGTGTTTAGCTCCCGTCCTTTGCTTTTAACCAGCTCCTTGTGATGAAGTGTTCGAACTTAGCAATGATGGAGCGGGGATGGTACCCCACGCAGTGTCCCAGTCGATGAACTCGGTGAAAGGTGATCTGCTTCATGGTGTCCGTCGGGAGTTTCAGGGCGGTGCGGAGAAAGTCTTTCACCATATTTTTTGGGGACTCGGTGATGTTCTCTGGGATCCCAGAAAAGATAATGTTGTCCCCATACTTCTGATTTGAATATCCAGGATAGTCTCTTTCATTATTTTATTTTATTTTTTTACAACTTCCATCTCTGCTGTGAGACGCTTCACGGAGATTTTTAGATCCACGTTGTCTTTTTGCATCTCGCCGACCGTGTGATGCTGGAAATCAAGGCTGGCTTGGATCTCGGTAATGTCTCGGAGAAGTGGACCGAGCATGTTCAGCCTCGTGTTAACCTCATCCAAGACACTAACCTCTACTGCACACGGTATGAGATCGTCAGTGTCCGTTGCTGAGTCGGTCTTCTTCCATTTTGCGGGATAATTGGAGTCCTGGTCCTCTTATATCACGTAGGAGTTATAAAAAAAATCGAAATAATCCTCGAGGTCCTCCACTATGGTTTTGCACGGTGTTCCCTTTTTATATATATATATATATATATATATATATATATATATATATATATATATATATTTATATATATATATATATAAATATTATTTGCAATTCGCTTTGTTATTTTGTCTGAAGTGGGGCTACCGGTGCATTAGTTAGTGTAGCAGGGCGCCGCCATGTTCGGTCTCCACTCACTACTCCCTTCCGCTTCCGTCTTCTCGCGAGATCACAGCATGCTCCCCCCCGAGATCTCGTCTTTATACTACAATAGACATTGTTAGAAAGAGCAGTATCTTCATATAAAACTGTGAGAGACTCATTTCAAAACCCAGAGGCAATGTATTTTAAAAGCCAGCTAACATACACAAAAGGCATTTGTCAAATATAAAACAGGTAAGACATCATTCAAATAGTTGATCATATGTATTTTTTTCTCACACTCCCTCATTTTGCTCCTACTGGAACAACACCTCAAGGAAAAATGCAATAATGTTTTAATTTCATATACTTTCGGCAAAGGCATCAGAATATAACTATAATGTTAATTGGATACAATACAATTATACTGCAGAGATATC
This sequence comes from Zeus faber, assembly GCF_960531495.2. Lineage (NCBI taxonomy): Eukaryota > Metazoa > Chordata > Actinopteri > Zeiformes > Zeidae > Zeus > Zeus faber. The sequence continues at coordinate 22,324,603 of NC_137208.1, forward strand.
CTTCAATTCTATCTTATCGGAATCTACTGGGAAAACACACATCTTATACTAAATGTAACTATATAAACTCATAGTGGAATATTCCAGATATAATTCAAAGATATCTCCACCTCAACTTGGCCAAAACTCTCTTCTCACATTAGGCTACAGAAGAGTAAAAGACCAGTAAGGGTTATCTACACTATACAATGACAACGCACAAGACAAAAAAACCCTTAGTAGTGCAGGAAAATCCTGTGTGACGCCATCTTCTAAATTCTAACTAGAAAACAAAAATCATGAATCGCATTGTGAAATAAACAAAATAAACACAGAGATTCCACTAATACATAATACTATGCAGATTAATCAATGGTTATCACTTCATAATGACAACAGCAAAAATTATTGTTCACGTTAGGACTAACACATCCAATAATTCGAAACATAATTCAAACATAATTCGACAAACATCTTCACATTTCAACATCTCAGTATCTCAACATTTCCGTGATCATCATAAGGTGGTTTCCAATCATCTAGTGGTATGGAGACAAACTGTTCCGCCGTCATATTAGTAGTCATCTTACCAAGGATAGGTACTACAAATGCTAGACAGCAACATAGCATTAAACACATTATCACTACAGGTATCAATATTTTTATGAACGTTCATTTCTCACTTGGGACTCTTCTTCTGTTTCTGATGTGAGTGAGAGTGGGTTGGAGCAGTGGCTATTTTTTAAGTCTCGCTGTGGAACTGTGTTCCAGGGTTGGATGATTAACAGGGCGATTGCAATGGCAAGAAGGATTATTTACAGACCTGATCAATTTTTTCCTGTTGACGGGGCGTCATCCTATTCAAGTACGAGTTCTGTCATGGCATATCCCTTTCGTGGAGATGGAGGTTACTTGCACATATCCCGCTAGGATCGTGATCTCAGTTCACGTCCCATGATTCTCCGTTGTTGCCGTTTATCTGGTCCTCTGGAAGGTTGCAGACTTTCTTGCAATGAGATGCGTGTGCCCACGTAGGTCGGTCTGCCACCTTAACTGATGCTGCAGTGGTGAGGAGGATCTGGAACGGTCCAAGGAATCTGACAGAGTTCCTGCTTTTCCTCCTACAATTTCCCCCTCCTAAAGCACGGATTTTGGGGTCTGAGTCCCACCTGATGTGCTTGTAAGCAGAGTTGCCAGCAAAGGCATGCTGGCCCCATAACCCAGAGATTGATTGATCAAAACCATTCTCTGTAAAGGCCTGACCTTTACTATCAGTCAAATTGCATTTGGACCCGACCTCTATCTAACAATATGTTGAGGAGAAAACTGCTTCTTACCTATAAATCATCTATTTACCTATTTACAACTTCCAACCATTCATGAAAATTTCCCTCCACTCTTGACGATTTCACCTCCTAAACAAGGGATTGCGGGCTCAAGTCTTACCTGGTGCCTTTCAAAAGCAGAGTGGCGCAGTGGCCCATAAACCAAATGTCTATGGATAAAGCCATTCTCTTACAATTTCACCTTTCAAACAAGAGCATGTGGGCTCAAGGCTTATCTGGGGTTCTTGAAAGCAGAGTAACCATAACCCCGATGTTGATTGATCAACACCATCCTCCACTAATCCTTCCCCTTTGCTACCATAACATGGCCACTACATGTTGAAAAGGAAACAGCTCCTTATTTACACAACGTATATAGAACAGATGGTCATACTGTTCACAAAACAATTTCAGACCAGTCATGACAACTCAGGAACATCATCTGAAAATCTCCCTCAACTCTTGATGATTTCACCTCCTAAACAAGGGATTGTGTGCTCAAGTACCACAGAAGGCTCCCAAAAGCAGAGTGGCGCAGCGGAAGCGTGCTGGGCCCATAACCCAGAGGTCGATGGATCGAAACCATCCTCTGCTAAGGCGTTGTATTCCGTACCTCAAGATGTGGATTGTACTGATTACATGTTCAGAACAAAACAGGTTCTTACCAATACAATATGCTCTTAACAGGTGTTCTCTAAACTGATGCTGAGTAAGCTTTGAACAAAAGAGATCTTCTTACATGTACTTAACAGGTGTTGATGCTGATCACACAACCATTCTTGACTTTTCACCTCCCAAACAAAACATTGTTGGTTTGAGTTCTATCTGAGCTTCTTAAAAGCAGAGTGATGTTGATGGATAAACACCTTCCTCCATGAAGGCCTCCCCTTTGCTACCACAACATATGATTCAGGATGTGAACTCATGCCAACTATATGTTGAAAAGGAATCAGCTTCTTATCTGCTGTTCACAAGACAATTTCAGACCAGTCATGACAATTCATGAATATTTTCTGACCAGTCATGACAAGTCTCCCCTTCTAAAGCAGGTATTGTGAATTCAAGCCCCATGTAAGGTGCTTGTGAGCAGAGTTCCCAGCAGAAGCAGGCTGGGCCCATAATCCAGAGGTCAATGGATCACAACCGTCCTCATGCTCAACCCATGCTAATATATGTTGACACCGAAAAAGCTTGCTACCTAGACAACGTGTATTTAACAGTTGTTGATGCTGATCGCAAAACAATTTCAGACCAGGCATGAGAACTTTTGACCACTCATAACAATTTACAATCAGTCATGACAATTTTCCCTCACAAATGCATTCTTTGGGATGTGAACTCATGCTAATTGTTGTAATGAAAACAGCTAAGGCATGCTGCCCACATAATCCAGAGTTTGATTGCTCAAAACCATCCTCTGTTAAGGCCTTACCTTTACTATCAGACCAAATGCATTTGGACCTAAACTCTAGCTAACTATATGTTGAGGAGGACACTGCTTCTTACCTATAAATCATCTATTTACCAGGTGTTGATGCTGATCGCAAAACATCTTCCAACCATTCATGAAAATCTCCCTCAACTCTTGATGATTTCACCTCCTAAACAAGGGATTGTTTGCTCAAGTACCACAGAAGGCTCCCAAAAGCAGAGTGGCGCAGTGGAAGCGTGCTGGGCCCATAACCCAGAGGTCGATGGATCGAAACCATCCTCTGCTAAGGCGTTGTATTCCGTACCTCAAGATGTGGATTGTACTGATTTCATGTTCAGAACAAAACAGCTTCTTACCAATACAATATGCTCCTAACAGGTGTTCTCTAAGCTGATGCTGAGTAAGCTTTGAACAAAAGAGATGTACTTAACAGGTGTTGATGCTGATCACACAACCATTCTTGACAATTTCAACTCCCAAACAGAACATTGTTGGTTTGAGTTCTATCTGAGTTTCTTAAAAGCAGAGTGATGTTGATGGATCAACACCTTCCTCCATGAAGGCCTCCCCTTTGCTACCACAACATATGATTCAGGATGTGAACTCATGCCAACTATATGTTGAAAAGGAATCAGCTTCTTATCTGCTGTTCACAAAACAATTTCAGACCAGTCAAGACAATTCATGAATATTTTCTGACCAGTCATGACAAGTCTCCCCTTCTAAAGCAGGTATTGTGAATTCAAGGTGCTTGTGATCAGAGTTCCCAGCAGAAGCAGGCTGGGCCCATAATCCAGAGGTCAATGGATCACAACCGTCCTCATGCTCAACCCATGCTAATATATGTTGACACCGAAAAAGCTTGCTACCTAGACAACGTGTATTTAACAGTTGTTGATGCTGATCGCAAAACAATTTCAGACCAGGCATGAGAACTTTTGACCACTCATAACAATTTACAACCAGTCATGACAATTTTCCCTCACAAATGCATTCTTTGGGATGTGAACTCATGCTAATTGTTGTAATGAAAACAGCTAAGGCATGCTGCCCACATAATCCAGAGTTTGATTGCTCAAAACCATCATCTGTTAAGGCCTTACCTTTACTATCAGACCAAATGCATTTGGACCTAAACTCTAGCTAACTATATGTTGAGGAGGACGCTGCTTCTTACCTATAAATCATCTATTTACCAGGTGTTGATGCTGATCGCAAAACATCTTCCAACCATTCATGAAAATCTCCCTCCACTCGATGATTTCACCTCCTAAACAAGGGATTGTGTGCACACGTACCACAGAAGGCTCCTAAAAGCAGAGTGGCGCAGCGGAAGCGTGCTGGGCCCATAACCCAGAGGTCGATGGATCGAAACCATCCTCTGCTAAGGCGTTGTGTTCCGTACCACAGGATGTGACTCAAGATGTGGATTGTACTGATTTGTACTGACATGTTCAGAACAAAACAGCTTCTTACCAATACGATATGCTCTTAACAGGTGTTCTCTAAACTGATGCTGACCAAGCTTTGAACAAAAGAGAGCTTCTTACATGTACTTAACAGGTGTTGATGCTGATCACACAACCATTCTTGACAATTTCACCTCCCAAACAAAACATTGTTGGTTTGAGTCCTATCTGAGCTTCATAAAAGCAGAGTGATGTTGATGGATCAACACCATCCTCCATGAAGGCCTCCCCTTTGCTACCACAACATATGATTCAGGATGTGAACTCATGCCAACTATGTTTGAAAAGGAATCAGCTTCTTATCTGCTGTTCACAAAACAATGTCAGACCAGTCATGACAACTCATGAACATCTTCTGACCAGTCATGACAAGTCCCCCCTTCTAAACCAGGTATTGTGAATTCAAGTCCCATGTAAAGTGCTCGTGAGCAGAGTTCCCAGCAGAAGCAGGCTGGGCCCATAATCCAGAGGTCAATGGATCACAACCGTCCCCATGCTAATATATGTTGACACCGAAAAAGCTTGCTACCTAGACAACGTGCATTTACATTTAGTAATTTAGCAGACACTTTTATCCAAAGCGACTTACAAGGGAGAATGACATTCAAGCTACATTGGGACAGAGATTAGTGTAACAACATTAGTGTAACAATAAATACTGCTAGGTAGTGCTAAGGAATTATAGGTTAGGACAGGAGATACTCACTGAAGAGCTGGGTCTTCAAGTGCTTCTTAAAGACAGAGAGGGAGGTCCCTGCTCTGGTCATTTTAGGCAGCTCGTTCCACCAACGTGGAACTACAAATGAGAATAGCCTGGATTGCCGTGGCTTTATGGCCGGCAGAACCAGGCGACGCTCATTTGACGAGCGCAGCATCCGGGGGGCATTCTGTATCATCTGTAGTGGCTTCACTGCACAGGCCGGCAAGCCTGTTAAGAGGGCGTTGCAGTAGTCGAGACGGGACTGTCAGGGTTCGCCCGGGTCCTACCAGCATCAGCCACTAGATGCCGCCAGTACTGCCTTTTCAAGGTTGCTCTGCTTCACCTATTTCTGTTCCTGATTACTGACCAGGAGGCCAAACGCCTCAACTCCCGTCAAGCCCGATGGGCCTTGTTCTTCAATCGGTTCAACTTCATCCTGTCGTATCGTCCCGGGTCCAAGAACCTCAAGCCCGACGCTCTCTCCAGACAGTTTGACCCTCCTGAGCTGGTTGAACTCCCCGAGCCCATTCTCCAGAGCTCCTGCATCTTGGCTCCGGTCCGCTGGGGAATCGAGACGCAGGTCCGGCAGGCCCAAAGGAGGGAGGCGGATCCCGGCAACGGGCCCCCGGGTCACCTGTTTGTCCCGAAGGCTGTCCGATCACAAGTCCTGCAATGGGGGCATTCATCCCGCCTCACTGGCCACCCGGGGATCTCCAGGACCCTCGAGTTCCTCCGCAGGCGTTTCTGGTGGCCTACCATGGAGCAGGACGTCCGGTCCTTTGTCGCTGCCTGCACCATCTGCACCCAGAACAAGAACCCCCGGTCACGTCCCATGGGGCTGCTGCTTCCCATCCCCAGTCGGCCCTGGTCACACCTCTCAGTGGACTTCATCACCGGCCTTCCACCGTCTCGGGGCCACACTGTCATCTTTGTCGTTGTAGACCGGTTCTCCAAGGCTTGCCGTTTTATTCCTCTGCCCAAGCTCCCCTCAGCTCTGGAGACTGCTGAGCTCATGGTGCAGCACGTTTTCAGGGTGTTTGGCCTGCCCCTGGACGTGGTGTCAGACCGCGGTCCGCAGTTTGCATCCCGGTTCTGGAAAGCATTCCACCAGCTCCTCGGCGCCTCCGTCAGCCTGTCTCCGGTTTCCACCCGCAATCCAATGGCCAGACGGAGCGGGTCAACCAGGACCTGGAGACAACACTGAGGTGCCTCGTGTCCTCCAACCCTGCCTCCTGGAGCGACCATCTAGTGTGGGCGGAATACGCTCACAACACTCTGCGCTGCTCTTCCACTGGCATGTCCCCGTTTGAGTGCCAGTTCGGGTACGTACCTCCTCTGTTTCAGGAGCAGGAGGCGGAGGTGGGAGTGCCGTCAGCCCAGCGGTTCGTCCAGCGGTGCCGACGGACCTGGCAGAGTGCTCGTCAGGCCCTGCTGAGGACATCCCGGCAGCAGCAGATCCAGGCTAACCGACGGCGCAGACCAGCGCCTATGCTCCGTCCGGGCCAGAGGGTCTGGCTGTCCACCAGGGACCTTCCATTACGGGTGGAATCACGCAAGCTCACGCCACGGTATGTTGGGCCCTTCAAGATCGTGCGGCGGGTCAATCCTGCCGCATACCGTCTTCTGCTCCCCAGGTCCATGAGGATAAACCCCACCTTCCACGTGTCGCGGCTCCGACCGGTGGTCACCAGCACCTTGGCGCCCACCACGAGGCCTCCTCCGGCGCCTCGCATCATCGACGGTCAGCCCGCCTACACGGTCCGCCGGCTCCTGGACTCCCGCCGGGTCCGCGGGGCCCTGCAATACCTGGTGGACTGGGAGGGTTACGGGCCGGAGGAGCGCTCCTGGGTTCCGGCCCGGGATATCCTGGACCCCTCCCTGATCCAGGATTTCCGCCGTCGCCACCCGACACTCCCTGGAGGAACGTCGGGAGCCGTTCCTAGACGGGGGGGTCCTGTCAGGGTTCGCCCGGGTCCTACCAGCATCAGCCACTAGATGCCGCCAGTACTGCCTTTTCAAGGTTGCTCTGCTTCACCTATTTCTGTTCCTGATTACCCTGCCTCATTAGATGATATGTTTCACCTGTGTCTCGTTTGGTCGTCCCTATTTAGACCCTGTCGTTTGTGTCCTCGGGCGCTCAGTCTTGAGTTTGTCTAACCTCATGACAACGGTCTTGTTCCAAGCTCCCGAGACTTCTTATTTGTTTTTGCCCAGTTTTGTACTTGTTTTGAGTAAAACCTCTATTTTTGCCACCTCGCCTCTGCCTTGTTCTCTGCACCTGGGTTCACTCAGCATACCCCCTAACAGGGACATCACCAAGGTTTGTAGCAGCAGTTGAGTGGCATATTGAGTCAGGTACGGCCTGACTTTTCGGATGTTGAGTAGTGCGAAGCGGCAGGACCGGGAGACGGCAGCAACACGGTCCGAGAATGTCAGTTGGTCATCAATAAAGACACCAAGATTGGTTGCAGCCTTGGTAGGAACAAGAGATAGGTAGTCGATTTTAATATCAATGTTGTGATAAATACCTTGTTTGGCCGGGAAGACCAGCAGTTCCGTTTTCGCCAGATTTAGTTGAAGATGATAATCCTTCATCCACGCGGATATGTCAGCGAGACAATCCGAGATCCGCGTCGAGACAGTGGGGTCATTGGGCGGGAAGGACAGATAGATTTGAGTATCATCCGCATAGCAGTGATATGAAAAGCCATGTGAGCGGATGATCGGGCCCAGTGAGGAGGTTTATATGGCAAAGAGGAGGGGTCCTAGCACCGAGCCTTGGGCAACCCCTGTGGTGAGGTTGTGAGGCACAGACAGCTGGCCTTGCCATGTCACACTGAACGAGCGCCCAGAAAGGTAAGATTCGAACCAGGAAAGTGCACTGCCCGTTATGCCCATACTTGAGAGTATGGACAGGAGAATGCTGTGATTGACAGTGTCAAAAGCAGCTGATAAGTCTAGCAGAGTGAGAACCGAGGATTTGGCAGCAGCTCTAGCAGTTTTTAAGGCCTCTGTCACAGACAACAGGGCTGTTTCGGTGGAGTGACCACTTTTGAAGCCAGATTGAAGTGTATCGAGAAGGTTGTTTCTTGACGGATATTCTGTAACCTGTCTAGAGACCGCCCTCTCTAAGGTTTTGGAAAGGAATGGGAGGAGAGAGACCGGCCGATAGTTTTCTACTTGATTGGGATTGAATGAGGGTTTTTTGAGCAGTGGTGCGACCCGAGCCGCTTTGAAAGCGGAAGTGGGGCGGAAGAGAAGAGGAGAGCACAGAGGAGAAGTGGGTGGGAGACAGGTTGCGAAGATTGCGGCGGATAGTAACCATGGGTGGGGGGTTGTTTTGGTAGCTGGACATTGAAGTGGATGAAGAAGTGGTCAGAGAGATGAAGAGGAGTGACCCTTAGGTTGTCCGTGGTGCAGCTCCGAGCAAGAATGAGATCAAGCTCTTTTCCAGCCTTGTGAGTCGGTGGAGTCGGGACCTGTCTTAGGTCGAATGAGCGAACCAAAGACAGGAAGTCAGCCGAGCTCGCACTGTCCAAGTGGATGTTCATGTCTCCGAGGACGAGCATGGGACACTCATGCTCAGGAATTGATGACAGCAGGGTGTCAAGCTCATGCAGGAAGTCACCTAGTTGTCCTGGTGGATGGAAGATGACGACCACATAGGCTTTCACCGGAGCAGTCACCAAGACGGCGTGATATTCAAAGGAGGCAAAGTTGTTTAAAGGCAGCAGTGGATTAAATTTCCATGTGTTGGAAATTAGCAGTCCAGACCCACCACCACGGCCAGATGGTCTGGATGTGTGGGAGAATGTGTACAGCTGTTGATGCTGATCGCAAAACAATTTCAGACCAGGCATGACAACTTTTGACCACTCATGACAAATTACAACCGGTCATGCATTCTTTGGGATGTTACATCATGCTTATTAACAACAAGTATATATGATGTCAACTAGAAAAAAGTATTTGCTTGGTAGCAATTTTATTGAAGTCTAACTGCAGCCCCAGTGGCCTAATGGATAAGGCACTAGCCTCCTAAGCCAGGGATTGTTGGTTCAAGTCCAATCTGTTGTGCTGAGTGCATTCTCTTTAGGCCTCTACTTTGCTCCCACAGGATGTCAACTCATGCTATCTGTTGTAAAAAAACTGCTTATTCCCTACACAACTAGAATCCAACGAGTGCTCATGCTCTTCACAAAAACACTCATGACTACACACAAATACTTTAAAACCAGTCATGACAATTTTCCCCTCCTTAACCAGGGATTATCAGTGCGAGTCCCACCTGATGTGCTTATGAGCAGAGCTAAATGCTGAGGTTTGCTGCACCCATAATCCAGAGATTGATTGATCAAAACCATCCTCTGTTAATGCCTTTACTATCAGACCAAATGCATTTGGACCTGAACTCTAGCTGACTATATGTTGAGGAGGACACTGCTTCTTACCTAGAAATCATCTGTTTACTAGGTGATCGCAAAACATTATTTAACAGATATTAATGTTGATCGCAAAACAATTTCAGATCAGGCATGAAAACTTTTGACCACTGATGACCATTTACAACCATTCATGACAATTTTCCCTCACAAATGCATTCTTTGGGATATTACATCATGCTAATTAACAAGAAGTGTATTCTTTGTAACCTACAAAAAAGTATTTGCTTGCTGATGAGACTGGTCAAAGTGGTTTTACCTAAGCTGTCAAGTATATAGCAGTTTCATGGCAGTAAATTGCCAAGAAATAGTTTTTCTACCTTGTTGCCTCGCTCCAAGGGCTCTCGTCTCCTGGTCTAGGTGATTATTGAGCACCTTGTGCAGCTCAACAATTTCACAATTCTTCAGCTGATCTACTTCCTGTCTGAGCTGTCTGTGCAGACTCCAACTCATCCGTCAGCACCGGATTTCAATGTGGGCCTTGGTTAGTCGGCACAAACCCTTTTCCCGCTGCAGACAGGCACCCTCAATACTGACTGCCTGGCCATACCGCAGCCTGACCTCTGTTCCATATGTATTCTCTTTCCATCCCTGGGCATCCACGTCCAGTTGGTGGCCTTGTGCAGGGATGTCCTCTTGATCCTTCAGGGCCATCTGTCTTCTCCAGCCGGGAAGTCCTCTCTCCAAGAAGGTAGACCACTTGTTCTGTAGCACTCCTGTGGATCATGTCCGTTAGTCCATGCTGGCACAGGATTTCAACCATCTCCTTTCTCTGGGTATCTTGCAGAAATATTAGCTGATGCAATTGTCCTCTCTTCTTCTATTGCTTTGGCCAAAAGATTTTTGTCCTCGGTCAAGGCACGGATTGGTGCCAAGGACTTGATTAATTCTGCCATCTCATTGGCATGTACCAGGCATGCAAACTTGTCACCTTTCAGTGAAATTTGCAGTTTTGAAACCAAAATGTGTCACCTGGGGTTGGCTTCAATCCATCTGTATGTCGATCTCTCAAAATGCGCCGGCGCCTAGTGGCGTCTGCACCCTGCTGTCACCTGGCTTCAAGAAAAGCCATGATAGGGACATACAAGCTATGTCCCATTTCAGGGGCTGCCGCCTTGTAGGCTGCATTTTAAGACCGAATGCATTACACCGGCACAACGAAGTGCTGTCCCATTCCGGAGGCTCTTTCAAATGCGGTCGAGAAATGAAGCCTTGTTTTCCCCGATTTAAACAATATGTTTTAAAAAAAACAATAGATACAATACAACAATATAATCAGTAACAACAGCATCAGACATCACTCCCCTCCTTTCAGAATATCTATAATGGACAAAGAAAAACACATAAATAAATGAGTAATATAAAAAAATATAAAATAAATAAAAATGATAATTGAGTAAATAAATAAAGTGAAGTAAAATAAAGAACTGTAAGAACAGCTGTAACCCAGCTGTAACCCAACATTATTATACATTATTAAATGGTACCAATCCTCCTTAAAACTGAAATAGTCTATTAGCCTAATCCACTTGTCATTTAGCCAGGTTTATAACAAAAATGGTTACTGAGTTGATGCGAAAACACAATTTAAACATTTTACTAAGTAGGACAATTCCCTATAATAACACCTGGGGAGGCTCTTCCGGCAACTCTCCCGGTGTGAGAAACCTTGAACATCATAACCAGAGAAAGTAAAAAAAAAAACAACTAAGAGTAAATGAGTAGCATATGGTAGGATAATCACCTAGACCAGGAGATGAAAGACCTTGGAGCGAGGGGGCATTCCCTTGATGCTGAGAAGAGCTCCATGCAAGAGTGGGTGGTATCTCTGCAGGATGACGTGGATTGGCTGGAGTTTGCACTCCAACTGCAGCAGCAAGATGGTAAATAGCAGCTCCTAACTCTACAGGCACAGGCAGACCAGGCCCATGAGATGGCTAAATGTCATACTTCTGAGTTGGCCCAGATCAACCAGACGTGCAGGATTTTAAATGAGAAGATAATTGCTCAGACAGTCTGCCTTGCAAATATGGAGAAAGCAGAGTTAACACTGCAGAATGAGGTGCACAGACTGGAGTCTGCCCTCCAAGATCAGAGAGAACGGTCTAAAAATCAGCTCCTTGCTCTCCAGATCCAGGCTGGCCAGGCCCAAGAGCTGGCTGAATCTCCTCCGTCTGAGCTGGTCCAGAGGAACCACAAATGCAGGATCTTAAACAAGGAGCTTATTACTCAGATAGACTGCCTTGCAAAGAAGGAGCAATCGGTGGGATCACTGAAGAAGGAGGTGGACAGACTAAGGTCTGCCTGACAGCTAGGGATGGCCGATACCAACATTTTTCCTTTCGATACCATTGGTAAAGTACCTATATGGTACTTTTTCATAGATACCGATACCGAAACTTGTTGCCCCTTAAAGGGAAATCACATGATTGCACAGTGTTCATTCACAACTTTATTGCAAGGGCAATACGAAATACAAATAAAACTCATTTAAATAAACACTTGAAAGAAATGCTTATAAAATGAGAATGAAATAGATCAATGAGTTAATAAAATAAACATAAGATGAAAATAAATGTTTTTTTAATAATGATGGAATAATGAAAATAATCAGACTTCAAATAAATACAAAATAACATTTCTTAAATTTAAACATCATAACACATCGTTATCACCAACACTAGCAGCATCATCATCATCATCCTCAACATAAGCAGCAACAACATCATCAACAACAAAATGCAAAATGACAATTTTACTCGTTTTTATTACACGGAAAGAGAATTCAGACGTTGACCTTATTGTGATTTCTCATCATCCCTTGTATGAATTATGAACAGCACTTGAATTATGAATTATTAACAACACTTGAATTATGAATTATTAACAAAACAACACAATTTTGAACAAATTACAAAAAGGGAAATCAAAATGTTATAACATTCTAATCATAATCATGTGACCATGGACTGTTCACACAGACACTCTGGTGAGAAAGGCGAGGCAGCGTCTCTACCACCTCAGGCAGCTGAGAGACGCGAACAAATTACAAAAAGGGAAATCAAAATGTTATAACATTCTAATCATAATCATGTGAACATGGACTGTTCACACAGACACTCTGGTGAGAAAGGCGAGGCAGCGTCTCTACCACCTCAGGCAGCTGAGGAAATTCCGGGTCTCGGTGAGGATCCTCAAGTCCTTCTACTCTGGAGCAGTGGAGAGCATCCTGACAGGCAACATCACTGCCTGGTTTGGGAACTGTACTGCCCAGGACAGGCGGGCCCTGCAGAGGGTGGTGCGTTCAGCTGAACGTACCACTGGAACTACCCTCCCCCCCTTGCAGGAGTTATACACCAGGAGGTGTAGTAGCAGAGCCCGTAGGATCATGAAGGATCCTCATCACCCCAACAACGGACTGTTTCAGCTGCTGCGGTCAGGCAAGCGCCTCCGCAGTCACGCAGCGAGAACAGAGAGACTGAGACGGAGTTTCTTCCCTCAAGCCATTAGAACTGTCGACGCTGACCTCACCAGGGGTCCTAACTGAGCCATGCACTAGGCTCCACTACCTACTGTACTGTATGTAGCATACTGTACCGCATACTGTATCACTGTTCAGGGTTGTTCGTGATGCCGTATTGCTGCGCCGTACTGTTGTATACTGTGCTGTATTATCCCAAACACTACCTCACACTATTCACATTCACATGCCACTTTAATTCACATGCCACTTTAAATGCATATATCTGTATATACATAGGCATATTCCTTCAACCTATTCCATTTTATTTCAATTTATTTTTTATTGTATTTTATTCTATATATTTTTTATCTTATTCTATAAGTATTCCACTTAATGTATTACGTTTTAGGAGTCAGTTAGTCGGTCTATTAGAAAGGAATTTTCTACTTTTTATTTTTATTTTATTTTTGTACTTTTTCCTAGGACATATTGTGTGCTATCACCGGGTGCGTTGCATTACATTTCACTGCATATATGTATGGAAGTATGTTTATGTATGTGACAAATAAAAAATCTTGAATCTTGAATCTTGAATCTTATTGCAGCAAAATGTAAAAATGCAGTTTATTTACCAATCTATTTAGATTTTTTGTTCTCAGCAAAGATATTTTATTCATCTAAATATTATCATTTATAGCCTGATATATACAGAATTTTTAAATCCATTATTAACATTCTAAAAACTAAACTGTTTGTTTCTGATACATACAGTACAAGCATATGAACCTTTACATTTGTCAACTAAATGAAAGAGTGGTGAACATGACTTCATCCAAGATTCACGTAGCTCAGTTGCATATTTGGGGTAGTTTAATCTTCTTCAGTCTTCAGGGCGATGTTCAGCCTCTTTTAAAACCCTAACCCTAACCCTAAACCCTAACCCTAAACCCTAAACTCTAACCCCTAACCCTAACCCCTAACCCTAACCTTAAGCCTAACTTGAAACTTGAAATTGACCTTGAAAATAGGAGGTGCTGTCTCAATGAGTGCGACTGTGCCATTTCTATCCGGCCAGGTATCAGTCAGTGGATAGAAATCCAGGTTATGGGTACTTATAAGCTAATTAACTAAAAATGACTTGTTAGTTAGTCACCTGACGTTTAATAGAGACATTTTTATTGTTCTGGGTGCATGGCTTTGCGGGGTACTTAGAGTTTGAGTCTGAACTGAGAGTAAATTGTTTAGATTCCTGTATGTTACAGGGAAGTTACGTAATTTCGGTCTATGGTTAATAGCTACAGGAATTTGTAAAGCAGAGTGACAGTCGTCAATGTCAGAGTGGATCGGACTCACCAAATATCAGCAGCGAACAGAGGATTTCAGCGTAAGTTCAATGTTCAAGGTGAGGAGGCGTGATCCGTGAAAGTTTGGATGAACTCCATCATGTCTGAAGACATTTGGATGGTTTAAGAAGGTGCCGAAGTTGTCCACAAACGGTACGTTGAGGGAGCAGCAGTATCCCTTGAACCATGTGTGTAGCTGAAGGACATGCGTGAATTTTATGTCTCCAAAGCTGGGACACGGCAGCAGGCCGGATACGATGAACCGGCGGTCCGACTGTAGAAGACTGTCAATAAGCTTCAAAATGCCTTCTTTAAGTGTCTTTGATTGTTTGTTCCTGAGATCGTTGGTTCCCATGTGGATCAGAACAGTGGAGGCAGACGGGTTTTGATCCAGCAGCTGTGGGATTCTGGAGTCTATATCCCGGACGAGAGCACCCGGGTAGCAGATGCATCCTTTATCATTTTGAGTAAGCAGTTAGTAAAGGAAGGGATTTTCTAACAGTATGAGGCAGGAGCTACTGTAGATGGGACAAGGGTTGCACAACAAACACAGTTTAACTTTGCAGCTCTTTGTTTTATGAATGGTGTAAGGATGACAAGACAGACACCTGACTGTGATGGGAGTGAAAGAAGCAACTTTTTAATTGCTTGCTTATGAGGCCTAGATGTCCAATGCGCTCTCTCCATTAAGATACAGAGACAGAGACACTCTTTGAGTGCGTTCGAAAGGCACATTGACAGAAATAACAAAGAGACACTGTAGGAATTGAAATCCATGTCCAAATCCCAATCCATGACGCCTTCATAAATGTTCCATCACCTGCTACGATGAGGATGGGACTCGAACCCACGCGTGCAGAGCACAATGGATTAGCAGTCCATCACCTTAACCACTCGGCCACCTCATCCGAAAAGACTTGGCACATCCTCAACAACAACCGTGCATACCATCCTTCATCATTTTGAGTTATTCCGGGGAAAGGCAAAGTACAGAGTTCTTTTTACACTCCAACTACCTTGCCAAGGACTTACACACTACATGTTTTGGTCTTGTACTGACTCAACTGATGGATAATAAGGAACTGCTCCAGCCAGATTTGAGCAACACACATTGGAGGCAAATTGACAAGATAAAGTCATGGCAATAATGTAAGACACGACAATCCAAGAAACCCTCACATGTTTCCCAGTATGGGCATTGGTGGTATAGTGGTGAGCATAGCTGCCTTCCAAGCAGTTGATCTAGGTTCGATTCCCAGCCAAAGCAATTTGAGATGTGGTTGTTTATCAAACAATGACCTCACAGTGTATTTTATATATTTGGAGGCAAATAAACATCAGGGTAATAATTACATTACATTTAGCGGACGCTCTTATCCAAAGCGACTTACAATTATTTAAACACCGATGGACGCAGCCATCAGGAGCAATTAGGGGGTTAAGTGTCTTGCTAAAGGACACTACAGCATGCTAGCAGGAGGAGCCTGGGATCAAACCAGCAAACTTTAGATTACTTTAGAAGACTGTGGCAAGTCTGTGCTGTGCCAAGAGTGCAACAGCAACAAATACCCATCAGCGCTTCATCCAGGGCCCGCCCCATGGAAAACCGATGCCCACGTGAGCACCGTAGATCACAGCGGGAGCGACAGCCACTGGAAGCCATTCCGTCTATGACATCCAAATGCACGGATATCTGTGGAAGTATGAACACGTCAAAATCTTGCTCCAAAATCTGTCTTGCATTCGTGTATCCTGTGGGCCAAAGAGACCTAGCCATGAAGACCTACATTGTTCTTGATGACCAGAGCAACAAGTCCCTAGGCAAAACTGAATTCTTCCAACAATTCGGAATCCAAGGCACAGGAAAAAGATATACTTTGAAGACATGTTCAGGAGTGGTGGATACGGCCGGACGGCGAGCCAGCAACTTCATGGTGGAGTCATTAAATGGCAACATCCACATTCCCTTGCCTACTCTGATTGAGTGCAACATGCTGGCAGACGACAGGTCTGAAATACCATCACCAGACGTAGCCAGACAGCATCCTCACCTCAAATACTTGGCAGACAAAATCCCAGTCCTGGACCCAGACGCGCCCATCCTTATTCTCCTTGGGAGAGACTTAATTCAGGTGCACAAAGTGCGGGAACAATGTAATGGGCCACACAACGCACTGTTTTCCCAACGACTCGACCTTGGATGGGTGATAATTGGAGATGTGTGTCTGGGAAGAGCACACAAACCCACCACTGCCAGTGTCTTCAGAACCAGAGTGCTGAGGAGTGGGCGCCAATCCCACCTCAGCCCATGCACCAGCAGCTTAACGGTCAGAGAGAAGATTGACAGCCCTGATCCACGCCACATCTCTCCATGTGTGTCTCATTCAGCCGATGAAAAAGACAGCCTTGGCAGAAACGTGTTTCAAAGAACACAACGCGACAACCAATTTGGCCTCTCCATCAAAGATGAGCTGTTCCTTGACCTCATGGATAAGGAGGTTTACATGAATGAAGCACACTACTGGGTAGCACCGCTGCCATTAAGGCCAAACAGGCCGCGTCTGCCCAACAACAGTAAACATGCTGTTAACCTCCTTGCCTCCCTCCGCCGCATGCTGGAAAAGAAACATGCAATGAAAGAACACTTCTTCAACTTCATGCAACTGTCACAATTCAAGGAAAGGTCTTAGTCAGGGAGCTGTCTGCCGAACAAGCTGAATGGGATGCTCCCCTGCCAGCGTTAAAAGAGGAACAATGGAAAATGTGGACCAACTCACTCTGTGAGCTTGAGCAGCTTCAGATTGAAAGACCCTATGTGCCCGTTTCCTTGTGCTCCACAAAACACAGAGAACTCTGTGTCTTCTCTGATGCTTCCACTATGGCCATATCAGCATTGGCAATCTTAAAGCAACAGATGAAAACGGACACATTCACATTGGATTCGTCATGAGCAAGTCAAAGCTGGCTCCTCATCCCCCACATACTGTTCCACGGCTCGAACTTTGTGGTGCTGTCTTGGCTGTTGAAATGGCGGACTTGATTATAGACAGCCCAATCGTATTGGGCTACAACAACAAGCAGTGGAGGCAGGAACAGGCGTTGGCCGACGCATTCTGGAAACGCTGGCGTCAAGAGTACCTGGTGTCACTCCAACCAAGGACAAATTGGCACGTGGACAAGCCAAACCTTAGCCAAGGAGATGTTGTGCTGCTCAAGGATGCACAGGTCAAGCAGAACGAATGGCCAGTCGGAGTGGGGTGAACGCCATTCCCAGCAAAGACTCTAAAGTCTGCAAAGTAGATGTGAGAGTGGTCAGACAGGGTACTCAGCAGGTGTATTCTAGACCAGTCTCTGAAGTTGTTTTACTTGTAAAAGGGGAATAGTGTTATAATACATTATAACAAGCGGGGAGTGTAATGTTCTGATGTATATCTGGGGAAAGGGCGACCCTAGTGGTAACTCTAAACGCGATGTTTGTTTTACTATCGATCTTGCCGTAGTTTGGGTTTGATGACACATGCGGAAGTGAGCTGCCACATGCTTTTCTTTTTGGATCCGGTTGGCTGGAAAACACGTTTGTCTTTTTACAGTGCTTTCTAAGTAAAAGTTTGAACGATACAAGCTGCTTCATTCGTGGAAAAACTGTTACACACACACACTGAAGCGGAGGCAAAAAATACGTCATATATATTTATCACTACAGGGCAAGACATATTTCTTTTATGAATTATTTAACTGCTCACCACATATTTATACCTATTTAATAACCCATGTATTCTATATATCATTTATACATATACACGACCAATACACAAATCTCTTCACATCTCTTTAGCCGGCACACTCACACACACACACAGGCACACTCACACCCCAAAAGGAAAAAGACAAGCCTTTCTGGCACCACATCTGAACAGCGCTTAATTTTATACTTTAACGTCAACTCATGTATACTTTTCAAGATTTTCACTTTGGCCAGACTTTTACATTTTCACTTTGGCCAAACTTTTCCCCATTTTTTCTCAAACTTATTTTTCATCTTTTAAGCCTTTAACTTGTAACTCTTTTTGCTTCACTTTTCGTCTTTTTCATCTTACTTTAGGCTTTTAACTTTTATCTCTTTTTCACTTTTCATCCTTTTTCATCTTTATTCATATAATTTTATTTTGAGTCAATTCCCCTGGCCAGGGTTATTTCCTCTTTGTTTTTCCTACATAGATTTGATTATATTATATTTTCATTTGGCCACTTTCACGCAGCATTTAATGTACACATGTCTAACTGATTAAGGAGATATGGGCCCTGTTGTCGTTAATCTTGCATGGTTATTTAAATAACTTTTGGCTACTCGTTCTGCCATTCTATAATTACTTTTTACTTAAACTTTCTCCACATCTTTTAAGCCTTTATCTTTTACTTTAAACTTCATCTTTTATTTCTCTCGTCTCTATTCTCTATTTCCACTTAATTCTCTTTTTCTTCGTTTATTATTCTCTTATTCCCCTTATTTACGTCTTTTACAAATTAATAAACCCCAATTTAGACGGAAACTCACTTCACACATCAACACATCATCTCCATCTCCGCACAATTTGCTCTTGTCAGTGCAGTCTATCCACCCAAAATACTACCGCTTCAAAAAGCACACACAGCTCAATTTGTGAGATAACACTCACCCTGAGAGTGGTTATTCGCTGGAGCAAGCAGCATCGGCAGATGAGGCCCAGCAGATCCTAGTTCGTGACGCCACTTTGTAGTTCCTTGATGAATTTGATGTATTGATGAAGAAGACGTGTACTCGTAGTAATTATCTTATACAATGGGGCTGTATTGGAATGTCACAATTGTTCTTGTACCTCTCTGTTGTACAGGAAGAGTAGACACGTCAATGAAAATGCAACAGTGATCAGAAATGGCAACATCCATGACATAGGGTACAGTGATATTTAGTCCTTTTGATATGACCAAGTCCAGAGTATGCCCCTTAGTGTGGGTGGGTCCAGAAACATGCTGAGTGAGGTCAAATTTCTCCAATAGGCTAATCAATGGTTGAGCATCTGGGTCTATTTGATTGTCAACAGGAATATTAAAACCACCTGAGATTATTACACGATCATAATCAGTGGAGACCTTGGACAGTAGCTCAGAGAATTAATCAAGAAAGCAACATTTAGATTTTGGTGACCGATAAACAGCGATGATTAAAATCGGGGTACTGCAGTTCATAGATATTGCAAGGTGTTCAAATGACGTGAATTGTCCGAGGACAATTTCCTTGCAAGTATAGATATCAGAGAAGAAGACAGCAGCTATTCAACTGCCTCTCTTATCAGCTCTAGTTGTCTGAATGAAATTGAAATGAGGAGGTGCTGTCTCAATGAGGGTGACTGTGCCATTTCTATCCTGCCAGGTCTCAGTCAGTGGAGAGAAATCCAAGTTATGGGTACTTATAAGCTCATTAACTAAAAATGACTTGTTAGTTAGTGACCTGATGTTTAATAGAGACATTTTTATTGTTCTGGGTGCATGGCTTAGTGGGGTACTTAGAGTTTGAATCTGAACTGAGAGTAAATTGTTTAGATTCCTGTATGTTACTGGGAAGTTACATAATTTCGGTCTATTATTAATAGCTACAGGAATTTGTAAAGCAGAGTGACAGTCGTCAATGTCAGAGTGGATCGGACTCACCAAACATCAGCAGCGAACAGAGGATTTCAGCGTAAGTTCCATGTTCAAGGTGATGAGGCGTGATCCGTGAAAGTTTGGATGAACTCCATCATGTCTGAAGACATTTGGATGGTTTAAGAAGGTGCCGAAGTTGTCCACAAACGGTACATTGAGGGAGCAGCAGTATCGCTTGAACCATGTGTGTAGCTGAAGGACATGCGTGAATTTTATGTCTCCAAAGCTGGGACATGGCAGCAGGCCGGATACGATGAACCGGCGGTCCGACTGTAGAAGACTGTCAATAAGCTTCAAAATGCCTTCTTTAAGTGTCTTTGATTGTTTGTTCCTGAGATCGTTGGTTCCCATGTGGATCAGAAAGGTGGAGGCAGACGGGTTTTGATCCAGCAGCTGTGGGATTCTGGAGTCAATATCCCGGACGAGAGCACCCGGGTAGCAGATGCATCCTTTATCATTTTGAGTAAGCAGTTAGTAAAGGAAGGGATTTTCTAACAGTAAAAGGCAGGAGCTACTGTAGATGGGACAAGGGTTGCACAACAAACAAAGTTTAACTTTGCAGCTCTTTGTTTTATGAATGGTGTAAGGATGACAAGACAGACACCTGACTGTGATGGGAGTGAAACAAGCAACTTTTTAATTGCTTGCTTATGAGGACTAGATGTCCAATGCGCTCTCTCCATTAAGCTACAGAGACAGAGACACTCTTTGAGTGTGTTCGACAGGTATAATAAAGAGACACTGTAGGATTGAAAGCCATGACGCCCTCATAAATGTTTTATCACCAGGTACGATGAGGATGGGATTCGACCCACGCGTGCAGAGCACAATGGATTAGCAGTCCATCGCCTTAAGCACTCGGCCACCTCATCCGAAAAGGCTTGGCACATCCTCAACAACAACCGTGCATACCATCCTTCATCATTTTGAGTAATTCCAGGGAAAGGCAATTTAAAGTACAGAGTTCTTTCTACACTCTGACTACCTTGCCAAGGACTTACACACTACATGTTTTGGTCTTGTACCGACTCAACTGATATATAATAAGGAACTGCTCCAGCCAGATTTGAGCAACACACATTGGAGGCAAATTGACAAGATTAACGTCAGGGCAATAATGTAAGACACGACAATCCAAGAAACCCTCACATTTTTCTCAGCATGGGCATTGGTGTTATAGTGGTGAGCATAGCTGCCTTCCAAGCAGTTGACCTGGTTTGATTCCCAGCCTATGCGATTTGTGTCTGGTTGTTTATCAAACACTGGCTTTGCAGTGAATTTTATATATTTGGAGGCAAATAAACAAGATAAACATCAGCGTAATAATGTACTTAATGTATTAGAATTAAAAGTCATGTTATATTCAGTTCCCTGATGCACAATGGGAGCCACTTAAAGAGGCCGTCCAACTCAACTCTACATAATAGCTCAAATAAAGGCATTTACATTTAGCAGACGCTTTTATCCAAAGCGACTTACAATTGTTCAAACACCGACGGACGCAGCCATCAGGAGCAATGAGGGGTTAATTGTCTTACTCAAGGACACTACAGCCTGCTAGCAGGAGGAGGAGCCTGTGATCGAACCAGCGACCTTTAGATCACTAGACCACCAGCTCTACCGCCTGAGCCACCATCCCCTGCATAGTAGTGATTAAAATTTAAAAAAATCAAAAATGCAAAGGAGTAGTATACATCATATTAAAGTATTTACCTAAAAGAAAAACTAGTAAAATAAAGACACTAATAAGTGATATTCAACGTGGTTGTGGACATCTTTAATATCCGTGGGCCACAATAATATAGTGTCATACTGAATGGTAAGATAGAGACATTGTTGTCAGACAAACACTGCTATTTGCTACTAAGAGAGAGGTAAGTCACAGTTTTCCTTTGTTTAAAAGTGGCCAAGTGTGTAGATTTATAGGTTCTAGTCAATGGCCTTTTGATTTCAATATCAAGGTCTTTGAACTTTCTATTTTTAGGAGTTATTGGGATCAAAATAATTGTGAAATATTGCAATAGATTTCTGCATTTGCAGTGCTCTCTGAGAAACGCCTCATCCCCCCTCAACCACCCCACATTCAATAGATTCAATTTAAAATTTTCAAAAAGCAACAATAAAACAATAACACAATATCACAACATTGATATTAAAATCGACTCTCTATCTCTTGTTCCTACCAAGGCTGCAAGGAATCTTGGTGTCATTATTGATGACCAACTGACATTCTCGTACCATGTTGCCGCCGTCTCCCGGTCCTGCCGCTTCGCACTACTCAACATCCGAAAAGTCAGGCCGTACCTGACCCAATATGCCACTCAACTGCTGCTACAAACCTTGGTGGTGTCCCGTCTCGACTACTGCAACGCCCTCTTAACAGGCTTGCCGGCCTGTGCGGGGAAGCCACTACAGATGATACAGAATGCGGCGGCGCGACTGGTGTTCAACCAGCCAAAGAGGGCACATGTCACTCCGCTGCTCATCCAGCTCCACTGGTTACCTGTAGCCGCCCGCATCAAGTTCAAGTCTCTGATGCTGGCCTACAGAGTGATTGCTGGGAATGCTCCCGCCTACTTAAATGCCCTTGTAAGAGCACATGTTGCCCCCCGGATGCTGCGCTCGTCAAATGAGCGTCGCCTGGCTCTGCCGGCCATACAGCCACGGCAATCCAGGCTATTCTCATTTGTAGTGCCACGTTGGTGGAACGAGCTGCCAAAAATGACCAGAGCAGGGACCTCCCTCTCTGTCTTTAAGAAGCACTTGAAGACCCAGCTCTTCAGTGAGTACCTCCTGTCCTAACCTACAATTACTTAGCACTACCTAGCAGTATTTATTGTTACACTAATGTTGTTGTTACACAAATCTCTGTCGCAATGTAGCTTGAATGTTATTCTCCCTTGTAAGTCGCTTTGGATAAAAGCGTCTGCCAAATGACTAAATGTAAATGTAATGTATAACATATGAACAATCAATAAATAAAAGTCACTAGAATAAAATATACACCAGCAATATGTACAAAAGATAACTAGGCTTCATAGTGTATGGATTCTACTGAACACTCAAGACTGTTTCACTGTTAACACAGTTTTAAGTTCATGGTTTATATTAAAAAAATAATAATAATTATCCTTTTTTGGAGCTGCAACAATTAGTCAACAGATTAGTTGCCAACTATTTCATGAATCGCCACCTTTTTTGATAATGATTAATCGCTTTGAGTCATTATTTAAGATGTCCTATATGACAGTAAACTGAATAACCTATATAGGTTCCTCCACTACAGAGAGCCCATTGGATTGGGAGGATCTGAATTTTCACCTCTCCGTGAAATAGGGTTGATTGCTCCATTGGAATGTCAACTTTTTTGTCAATGGGTTTGTGTTTGCATATGTTTGTGTTAGGTGTGGTGGCTTCCAGACCTTGGGAGGACACAACGATTAAGTGCAAACAAAAATGTAGCCCAAGGCTTTATCTGTGGCCCACTTCGGTAGTCAATGAAAAGTGGTTATAATATGTTAGAATATAAAAGTGGAAATAATTATTGATATATGTGTATAAAAATATATCATCATCTGGGAATCATTGTAGACCTCACGACACGAACCCATCCCGATATGAAGAGTTTTGCGATAGATTTTGTATTGGGATTCAATTTGTTGCGATATTTCCCAATAATTTTAAATAAAATAAAGTTGGATAGAAAATAATTAATTTAAGGTGTGTGGTGCGGCTCCCGGTCAGTCTGAACGGCTCTCAGAAATAAATGCATTAACTTTACTAATTGGACCAGCTCCAGACTTATCGATCAGATGAATCACATCCTATCTGATCAATTATTTTATCCATCAATCACATTGTGATTGATGGTAAATAGGTACATGAAAAAGTGAATAAAAAGGGAGAAAAAGTAAATACCAATTGACACAAAGGAAATCTCCAGGTTAAAAAGCAATTATAACATAAATTAATAACGAAATAAATAAATAAATAAAAAAAAAAATTAAAGTCGCCTTGGTAATAGTAATAGTAATAAAAGTAATAGTAAAACACTACAGAAGGATCAACAAGTTAGGGGATCGAAGGAATGTTACAAATGTATGAGTTTGGTAGAATGGGAAAGCTCAGGTTTTCCCACAGGAGGAAGCTTTAGTCTAAATCAGCTACAGCAGCTGAAAGTTAGATTACAAGATAAAGGAATGAAAAAGAGGAAGTACAAGGCCGATTGGTGGGCTTTTGGAGAGTGGGTAGAGGAAGCAAATAAAAGAGAAAAGAACAAAGATGAGAAGCAGGGAGAGGGAAAGGGCCGAGAGATGGAGATCAGGGAAAGAGACAGGGCCAGGAAAAGGAACAAAGAAAGCAGAAACCGTCAGCACCACCACCGTGTAATGCTCATAAATGTATTTCCTTGCATCCTATGTTCCTGGTGAAAATACTGGATCTGGACCTGGACTCCTATCCTTACGTACGGGGTCAACCTCCAAATCTACCCAACCTCGTCCTTAACGACAAGCCTAACATCATCATATTCTATAAGTATTCGACTTACTGTAATACGTTTTAGGAGTCAGTTAGTTGGTCTATTAGAAATTCATTTTTCCTAGGACATATTGTGTGTTATTACCGGGTGCTTTGCATTACATTTCACTGCATATATGTATGAAAGTATGTATGTGACGAATAAACCTCTTGAATCTTGAATCTTGAATCAACGCAGGCATACCAGTGGTCGACCTCGACAGCGATGACAACGAGATACCACAAGCCTACGCCGGAGGCCTGAAAGTTGTTTTCCACAACCACAGTTGACTGGTGAAACCTGGAAAAAAGGGGGCACTTCCCCTGACACCATATAAGACTCATCTACAGTCCACATTCATCAACCGACTGATGTTCCCACTCGGTGACATGTTGAAACGCTCGTTTGTCACCTGGAAGACGGCGACCCTCGGTGACACCATCCTCCATGCTCAACATGCCTATGAGACAAACCAAAGGGACAAAGACGGCAAACAAGATCAAAAGGCCAGACCCCACGAGGCGGAAGATTCCGTGGAAGCTGTCGCAATAGACCGAGGCCGAGGAAGTCCCAACATAGGCCGCAACACCTGCCATCGCTGCGGCCAGAAGGACACTGGACCAGCGACTGTTCCATGCTGCGACAGAAACGACCACAGGGCAACTGGGTCGGACAGGGGAATCTGGACAATATCCGAGTTGACGCCCGGAGGAGGGGACCCCAGGGAACGACCCAAGCCATGGCTCTGCACACCCTGATCAGATGACACATACACATACACACACAAATGTGAATATTGTGAATCGCACCCACACACACTCAATTACACCCGATAAAAGTAATGATGAAATACACACGTCCATGAATGAGAATGCCGTTGTCGAGTTCCCAACCATTGATTTACATATTTGAAGTCACAAATTAACCTTTCTCGTTAGTGTGCCTCACGCACACTAATATCCTCCACCGAAACACCCGTTAAACCTCCTTTGTCTGATAAAACATGTACCGCCATCGGCTGTAGCAAAATTTGAAAATAATGACACTACACTGCACTACTCTTCTTTGGTGCAAAGGCTCGGAGACAGAAATTTGCAGCTCATCTCAGTTCTCTGTTTCTGGACAGCAAGAATGAAGTCAAAAATCTGGGTGTAATAATAGACGGCGATCAAAGTTTTAAGAGCCATATCAATCACATCACAAAAAAAGAATAATTGTATAAAAAAAAAACATTTGTAAATGAAGAGGCTTCCTGTCAAAAGCAGAATCTGATAAAATGTATCCATGCATTCATAACAGGGAGATTGTACTACTGTAATGGCCTATTCAACGGCCTCCCGAAACCAGCTGAGAAGAGGCTTCAGTTCATCCAAAATGCAGCTGCACACGTTCCCACTGGGACAAAAAATAAAAAGTGAACACATCTCACCTGTTCTAAGATCTCTACATTGGCTCCCCGTTAATACTGGGATTGATTTTAAGATTCTGCTACTTGTATATAAAGCTATAAACGGCCTTGCACCTCAGCAAATACAATAAACGCTAGTTATACGCAAAACAGCAAGAACTCTCAGGTCCACTGTTCACGGTCTTTTAACTATGCTCGTACCAACTCTACAGCAGGGAAGGCTGCCTTATCTATGCTCAAAGTGAATGGAACACCCTGCTGGAGGACCTGAGAGAGGCCCCCACATTCAACACTTTTAAAAGCAGGTTAAAAACTTTGCTGTTCAATACAATCTATGACTGACATCTGCGTGTGCGTGTTCGCTATGTTGTGAGATTAGTGTGTGTGCTCCGTATGCTGTGAGATCTGTTTATTCTGCGCAGAGCCATTTTAAAAATCTGTATTAGTGTTGACTGTCTGGGACGTGGTAAGACTTTGGTAGTTGTAGAATGTGTGTTTCCTCCTCATGTGCACTGTATTTTGTGTTGCAGCATTATTGCTGAAATTAATGTTGTTTGAGTGCTGTTGGGATAAAGATGACGGAAATATTATTGTATTGTGAGGGAAATAGAATGACATGGAAAATGGATGAGAAATGGACTGTTAAAAGTCATGAACGGAGATAGGAGGACGTGAGCGGAGAGAGCATTGGTCGGGAACCTTTTTGGCTGGGAGAGCCAGAAAAGCAAAATATTTCTAAATGTATTTCCTTGTGAGCCATATGACATTTAATACAATTGAATGCAACTTAATGTGTGAATTTTTCAAGTAAGGCATACATTTTTAATGTATAACACATCTCTGAGTACTTAAAAAACTGCTATACATAATCAATTTCTCTTTATTCTTCTTATTAATTGTTGCTATACTGTAGCTAACCAATAATAAATGAAATACTTTGAACAATTAATGCGACTCCTAGTGCTGCATGGTTTTGCTGATGGCCTTGTAGTCTTGTTCATACGTAGTGAGGTTAAGCTTCATGCTGCCTTGAGGCTTCCATCAGTTAAACGTGAGCGTAGGTTGGTCTTAATGTTCCTCAGATGCGAGAAAGACTGCTCACATGAGTATGTAGAGCCAAACATGGTCAATACAGCAATACTCACAAGCTGCATTGTGTGGTATGTGACAGGAAGTCGGTTCCAAGTTTTAAGAATCAGCTGGTCTTCTGGTTCAAGTTCAAGAGATTATTTGTCACATACATATTGAACTTTATTCCATTTCTGTCCACTTGTGTTCAGCTGATTGGTCCGACTGGAGGCAGGGATTTTTCTTAATGTTTGTCTTTCTTAAAAAGGGGATCGGCGCACAGGCTCGTAAGCAGGCCAGCACTGGCACGCCATTCCTCCTGCACCCAAGAGGATCATTATTATCCACAATTATTATAATAATCCTCAGTGATATATATATTTGTGGCAGGCGTGCGGCGTATTGAAATGAACAATAAAACTCTCGCCATGTTGGCGCACCACGGCCAGAAGGATTCCATCTCCCTCCCTAAACACTTACCTGTGGGCAGACAGTCCTACAAGTGGCGCCTGACCACAGACCAGGGGCAGGGCGCCGAGTAAAAGGCGCCCCGGAGTCTTTCTGTGGTCCGCAGCCGGTGCCTGACTACGCCCCTTTGTCCGCCACATTTTTATTTTGAATTTCATTTTCAAAATGAAATTTCTCTTACCTGTTATACTTTAAAAAGACACAGAATAATTTCTTATTACTTGTTAATTGTGATGAAAAATTTTAGCTCAAAATTGTCTGCAAGCATCATCCAAAGAGCCAGAATTAGATTGCGAGCCAAAGGTTCCCGACCCCTAGGCTAAAGGTTTGGAGCGTGCTGAGAGAAGTTTCTGGAAGAGATTCCAACTGCATGCGCTTTGCTGATTAGCCACCACTCAGCAGGATTATAACACTGAGTTGCACCCAATCCAAGCTACACACATTTGGCATAGACAATCGTGCTGATTATTAACTAAAACCCACATATAACCACGACTGAACCCAACTGACCCCAACGGAACCACCAGAACAGTCTCCCCCGCTCACCGACATCCTTGCCAACCTGTGGACAAAACGACACCAACGCCATCAGCGAAGCACATTGCATCCATTTAACCCATTAAAACGACTCTGCAGGGTCAAAGGGACCCTAGTATTCATACTAATCACAACATTATTAATAGTACTCCAGATACTATGGCATGATGCTCAACCACTAAAAGATAATGGGGTCCTCGTACCTACGACCCCACAACCAATGGAGTACACGTGGCCATACGTCTGGGACTGCACGATACACTGCGCCCATGTCAACTGAAAAATAACACAATCTGTGAACGCCCCATGTGTCTCTATAAATGCCTTCGTTGGCTTGTGGGCGATGGTGGCGCAGGAGGTAGAGCGGGTTGTCCAGTAATCAGAGGGTTCCTGGGGTAATGCCCCGTCACTCCTGGCAGCACGTCAAAGTATCCTTGAGCAAGACACTGAAGTGCCCTCGATGAGCTGGTGTGCACTGCCGCTGCTATCGATGAGTGAAATTGAGGCGTAAATTGTGAAGTGATGGTTGGTGATTAATGGGACTTCTGTCGACAGGGTGAGCAGCTTCAATTACCTGGGAGTCCACATCACAGAGGATTTAACATGGACTTTACAAACAGACACTCTGGTGAGAAAGGCGAGGCTGCGTTTTTACCACCTCAGGCAGCTGAGGAAATTCCAGGTCTTCAGGCCTCTACTTTGCTCTCACAGGATGTAAACTCATGCCATTTGTTGTAAAAAAAACTGCTTATTCCCTTCACAACCAGAATCCAACAAGTGCTCATGCTCTTCACAAAAACACTCATGACTACTCACAAATATTTTAAAACAAGTCATGACAATTTTCCCCTCCTTAACCAGGGATTATGAGTCCAAGTCCCACCTGATGTGCTTTTGAGCAGAGCTAAATGCTGAGGTTTGCTGCACCCATAATCCAGAGATTGATTGATCAAAACCATCCTCTGTTAATGCCTTTACTATCAGACCAAATGCATTTGGACCTGAACTCTAGCTGACTATATGTTGAGGAGGACACTGCTTCTTACCTAGAAATCATCTGTTTACTAGGTGATCACAAAACATTATTTAACAGATATAAATGTTGATCGCAAAACAATTTCAGATCAGGCATGAAAACTTTTGACCACCATTTACAACCATTCATGACAATTTTCCCTCACAAATGCATTCTTTGGGATATTACATCATGCTTATTAACAAGAAGTGTATTCTTTGGAACCTACAAAAAAGTATTTGCTTGCTGATGAAACTGGTCACAGTGGTGTTACCTAAGCTGTCAAGTATATAGCAGTTTCATAACAGTAAATTGCCAAGAAATAGTTTTTCTCCCTTGTTGCCTCGCTCTAAGGGCTCTCGTCTCCTGGTCTAGGTGATTACTGAGCACCTTGTGCAGCTCAAAAATTTCAAAATGCTTCAGCTGTTCTACTTCCTGTCTGAGCTGTCTGTGCAGACTCCAACTCATCCGTCAGCAACGGATTTCAATGTGGGCCTTGGCTAGTCGGCACAAACCCTTTTCCCGCTGCAGTCAGGCACCCTCAATACCGACTGCCTGGCCATACCGCAGCCTGACCTCTGTTCCATATGTATTCTCTTTCCATCCCTAGGCATCAACGTCCAGTTGGTGGCCTTGTGCAGGGATGTCATCTTGATCCTTCAGAGCCATCTGTCTTCTCCAGCAGGGAAGTCCTCTCTCCAAGAAGGTAGGCCACTTGTTCTGTAGCACTCCTGTGGATCATGTCCGTTAGTCCATGCTGGCACAGCATTTCAACCACCTTGTTTCTCTGGGTATCTTGCAGAAATATTAGCTGATGCAACTGTCCTCTCTTCTTCTATTGCTTTGGCCAAAAGATTTTTGTCCTCTGTCAAGGCACGGATTGGTGCCAAGGACTTGATTAATTCTGCCATCTCATTGGCATATACCAGGCATGCAAACTTGTCACCTTTTGGCGAAATTTGCCGTTTTGAAACCAAAATTGGTCACCTGGGGGTGGCTTCAATCCATCTGTATGTCGATCTCTCAAAATGCGCGGGCGCCTAGTGGCGTCTGCACCCTGCTGTCACCTGGCTTCAAGAAAAGCCATGATAGGGACATACAAGCTATGTCCCATTTCAGGGGCTTCCGCCTTGTGGGCTGCATTTTAAGACCGAATGCATTACACCGGCACAAAGAAGTGCTGGCCCATTCCGAAGGCTCCTTCAAATGCGCTCAAGAAATGAATCCTTGTTTTCCCCGATTTAAACAATATGTTTAAAAAAAACCAATAGATACAATACAACCATATAATCAGTAACAACAGCATCAGACATCACTCCCCTCCTTTCAGAATATTTATAATGGACAAAGAAAAACACATAAATTAATGAGTAAAATAAAAAAATATAAAATAAATAAAAATAATAATT
The DNA here is from genome assembly GCF_960531495.2 of Zeus faber. Classification (NCBI taxonomy): domain Eukaryota; kingdom Metazoa; phylum Chordata; class Actinopteri; order Zeiformes; family Zeidae; genus Zeus; species Zeus faber. Next base: position 22,354,862 of record NC_137208.1, read on the forward strand.
AAGTAAATTAATAAGTGAATCATAATTATAAGAAGAGTTATAATAACAGTATTCATTGTGACAGGTATAGCATTAAAAACAGTACAGGACATACTAACAGTGTAATGCAAGCACTATATTATTCCTTTAGATATTGTTACAGTGCACTCAGCCTTTCTGGTGGTTTACCCAGACCCTTAGTGGTTTATAGAGCCATACAGCGCCCTACGCAACCCACCAGGGCCAGCGACCACAGCCAACAGCCCCAGGGAGCACCCAAGACCCCCACAGAACAAAACAGCTTCAAGCCTGATCATGGACATCAGTGTTAAGAGAAGTCCTATTCTGTAAAAAGGTTTCAAAGCCTCCCCAGCATTCATCAAAAAGTAGTATTTTTTTCCTGAGATTAAACATAATCTTTTCCGAGGGTAAGTATGATGTATCATATTGATTGGTAAAACTGAGAAGTCCCCCAGAAGTGCCAGTCTCGGGTTAATCTCAACCCCCACAATTATTTTGATGATTCAAGATTCAAGATTCAAGATTTTTTATTTGTCACATACATATACATACTTTCCTACATATATGCAGTGAAATGCAATGCAACGCACCCGGTGATTGACCACAATATGTCCTAGGAAAAAGAATAAAAGTAAAAAATTCCTTAAAATGAAATAAAATGGAATAGATAGAGGGAATATGCCTATGTATATACAGATATGTGCAATTAAAGTGGCATGTGAATGTGAATGAGTGAGTGAGGTAGTGTTTGGGATAATACAGCACAGTATACAACAGTACGGCGCAGCAATAGGGCATCACGAGCAACCCTGAACAGTGACACAGTATGTGGTACAGTATGCTACATACAGTACAGTAGGTAGTGGAGCCTAGTGTATGGCTCAGTTAGGACCCCTGGTGAGGTCAGCATTGACAGTTCTAATGGCTTGCGGGAAAAAACTCAGTCTCAGTCTCTCTGTTCTCGCTGTGTGACTGCGGAGGCGCTTGCCTGACCGCAGCCGCTGAAACAGTCCGTTGTTGGGGTGATGAGGATCCTTCATGATCCTGCAGGCTCTGCTACTACACCTCCTGGTGTATAGCTCCTGCAAGGGGGGAGGGTAGTTCCAGTGGTACGTTCAGCTGAACGCACCACGCTCTGCAGGGCCCGCCTGTCCTGGGCAGTACAGTTCCCAAACCAGGCAGTGATGTTGCCTGTCAGGATGCTCTCCACTGCTCCAGAGTAGAAGGACTTGAGGATTCTCACCGAGACCCGGAATTTCCTCAGATGCCTGAGGTGGTAGAGACGCTGCCTCGCCTTTCTCACCAGAGTGTCTGTGTGTACAGTCCATGTTAAGTCCTCTGTGATGTGGACTCCCAGATATCTGAAGCTGCTCACCCTATCGACAGAAGTCCCATTAATCCACAAGGGCGCGTGCGTCCTCGATTGTGATCCACGCCTAAAGTCCACAATCAGCTCCTTGGTTTTGCTGACGTTCAGGTGTAGGCTGTTGTCCTGGCACCAGAGTGACAGGTCAGCCACCTCCTCGCGGTAGGCCTTCTCATCGCAGTCGGTGATCAGGCCCACGACCACGGTGTCGTCAGCAAACTTGATGATGGTGTTGGAGCTGGACCTGGCCACACAGTCATGTGTGTACAGGGAGTACAGTAGGGGGCTGAGGACGCAGCCCTGGGGGGGATCCTGTATTCAGGGTGAGGGAGCTTGACATGTACTTCCCCACCTTGACCACCTGGGGGCGGGCTGTGAGGAAGTCCAGGATCCAGGTGCACAGCGGACCATTCAATCCGAGCTCCATCAGCTTGACAGCCAGTCTGGTGGGGACTATGGTGTTGAAAGCTGAACTATAATCGATGAACTAATCAGATGCGTTAACGTGGTGTGAGAGACCGCGTCATCCGTGGATCTGTTTTGCCGGTACGCAAACTGCAAAGGGTCTAAGGTGCGGGGAAGGGAGGCGCAGATGTAATCCTTAATCAGCCTCTCGAAACACTTCATGACCACCGAGGTGAGGGCCACCGGACGGTAGTCATTCAGGCAGGTTGGAGATGCGATCTTCGGGACAGGAACGACGGTGGACATCTTGAAGCAGGACGGGACCACTGATTCAGCCAGGGAGATGTTGAATATTGTGGTGAACACCGGAGCTAGCTGGTTAGCACAGGTCTTCAGTACTCGCCCAGATATGCCATCTGGGCCCGCAGCTTTCCTGGTGTTCACCCGCATCAGAGCCCTCCTGACCTCGTGCACGGACATTGAGAGGGCGGGCTCATCCCCAGCGGTGTAACTCCAATGAGCCGGCGAGCCAGCGGTGTTGCTGCCAGACTCGAACCGCGCATAAAAGGAGTTCATTTGGTTGGCTAGGGAAGCGTCCACACTCGTGGCTGGGGAGGAGCTGCTCTTGTAGTTTGTTATTGTTCGCAGCCCCTCCCCTATGGTATCCAAGATAGACCTCCAGTATTGCTCCAGACATCTACACGTCCAGAACATATGTAAAAGAGTCCCTGTTTCAGTCTTACATCTCGGACAATACTCTGAGTAACTGCTACTAATCTTATGGAGGCGTTGAGGTGTCAGGTAAACCCTGTGTATAAGGTTAAACTGTAAGAGTTTGTGTCGACTGTGTCGATATTCTGATGAGAGTAGGGCAATGGGCCTATGGGATCAACAGAGTTCTGGATCTTTGCATGGCTTTAACAGAATTGTAATTAGAGCCTGTTCTAAAGTTTTTGGCAGGTTGTGGATTTCAAGTGCATGCTTAAACATATCCATCAGTGGTGTAATCAGATTAGATGCAAATGCTTTGTAGAAGTCCATAGGAAACCCATCTGGCCCTGGCGATTTTCCTCCCGAAAGCCTTCCTATTGCACCTAGAAGTTCCTGTTTAGCAATGTCAGCTTCTAGACTGTCCCGTGTCTCCGCAGTCAACCCCGGCATGGTGAGTCCCACTAAGAAGTTATTCATTTTATGAGTATCTACACCCTGAGAGGAGTACATGTCCAGGTAGAAGTCCTTGAAGGTTTCATTAATACGTTTAGGATTATGAACGACAGTGACAGCATCATTGATCTTAACTGAGGGGATACATCTTGAGTTGTCCTCTTTTTGGATCTGCCAGGCTAGTTATTTACCACTCTTATCCCTGTGTTCAAATTTATTTTGTTTAGTTCTAGCCATTGCATTTTCAATCACTACAGTGGTTAGCACGTCATACTCATTCCCTTTGTTGTTGAGCAAGTCAAAAGTCATCCCATTTAGCATTTGAATATGCTCCTTTTCAAGATTCTTAATCTCTGATTCAAGTGTTTTGGCCTTTACAAGCTTTTGTTGCATTTTTTTCCATGATGCATAACTTCTAGTCACACCTCTTAAATAAGCCTTTAAGGATTCCCACACAGCAGTTGATGAGGCAGTCCATTTGTTAATGCTAAGAAAACTGTCAATGTTGTTTTATGATAACTTTAACATAATCTGTGTCATTGAGCAGGTGCATGGGGAATTACCAAAGTCTATGACTACTAGCGATATTCTTCTGAGACATCAGGAGCATAAGAGGAGCATGGTCTGAATAAGTTATAGGTAGATATTCACATGAGGATATGAGGTGGATTCTTTCAGCGTGAGCAAGAAATATATCATTCTGGAATAGCTTTTATGAGCATGTGAGTAAAAAGAGTATTCGTGCAACAATTTTTGTCTTTCCCTCTAGACATCTACAAGTTGGAAATCTAACATTTCTTCATGGAGTGCCTTAGCTGCTTGGGTCCATCCTTAGAAGATGACCGATCTAAGGGTGGATCCAAAACTACATTCATATCTCCACAGACTTTGGAAAATTGAGGGCTGTCATAATTCAGGCCATAATATTAACTAGTGTAGTAGATTCACCTGCTATGGTGCCTTTAAGAATCAGGTATCTGCCCTGTGTGTCTTTCTCAACGTTATCCACATGCAAAGGGACATTTTTACTGTAAACAATGAATAGAAGATCCGTCCCTGCCATTGACGTGTCAGATTGGCATGTTCAGCATCTGTGAGATGTGTCTCCTGTAGTAGAGCTATGTCTATTTTATGATTTTTTTAGAAAGCTAAGTACCTTTTTCAGTTGGACAGTTTATTGATGTCATAAGTGTTCCATGTCAAATACCGAAGTGCTACAGTTGTCATTTCACGTATCTATTTTTCCCAAAAGGTAATATAAGATCCAATGAAACCAGTTAGGATATTTAGCCCAGGCCACTGTTTTATGTAAGGCGTTCATTTGTATGTCCTGTACCATAGTTGAAGGCAAATATAAAAGAAGAAAGAAAATAAATAAGAAACAAATAAAAAAAACAAAAAAACAAACAAAGGCAAAAAGTCAAACCAAACCCTACATGCACCCCTTTGACCCCACTTCCTGCCCAACTGAGGAAGGGCCAAAACCTTAGTCTTATTGACACTTTTTTTGTTGCAGCTGTAACCCAACATTATTATACATTATTAAATGGTACCAATCCTCCTTAAAACTGAAATAGTCTATTAGCCTAATCCACTTGTCATTTAGCCAGGTTCATAACAAAACACAATTTAAACATTTTTCGAAGTAGGACAATTCCCTATAATAACACCTGGGTAGGCTATTCCGGCAACACTCCCGGTGTGAGAAACCTTGAACATCAAAACCAGAGAAAGTAAAATAAAAACCAACTAAGAGTAAAAAAGCAGCATATGGTAGGATAATCACCTAGACCAGGAGGTGAAAGCCCTTGGAGCGAGGGTGCATTCCCTTGATGCTGAGAAGAGCTCCATGCAAGAGTGGATGGTATCTCTGCAGGACGACGTGGATTGGCTGGAGTTTGCACTCCAACTGCAGCTGCAAGATGGTAAACAGCAGCTCCTGACTCTACAGGCACAGGCAGACCAGGCCCATGAGATGGCTAAATGTCATGCTTCTGAGTTGGCCCAGATCAACCAGATGCGCAGGATTTTAAATGAGAAGATAATTGCTCAGACAGACTGCCTTGCAAATATGGAGAAAGCAGAGGTAGCACTGCATAATAAGGTGCACAGACTGGAGTCTGCCCTCCAAGAGCAGAGAGAACGGACTAAAAATCAGCTCCTTGCTCTCCAGATCCAGGCTGGCCAGGCCCAAGAGCTGGCTGAATCTCCTCCGTCTGAGCTGGTCCAGAGGAACCACACATGCAGGATCTTAAACAAGGAGCTTATTATTCAGATAGACTGCCTTGCAAAGAAGGAGCAATTGGTGGGATCACTGGAGAAGGAGGTGGACAGACTGAGGTCTGCCCGCCATCTAGGGATGGGCGATACCAACATTTTTCCTTTCGATACCATTGGTATTGAGAATTCAGACGTTGACCTTATTGTGACTTCTCATCATCCCTTGTATGAATTATGAACAGCACTTGAATTATGAATTATTAACAACACTTGAATTATGAATTATTAACAAAAGAACACAATTTTGAACAAATTACAAAAAGGGAAATCAAAATGTTATAACATTTTAATCATAATGCAGCAAAATGTAAAAATGCAGTTTATTTACCGATCTATTAGATATTTTGTTCTCAGCAAAGATATTTTATTCATCTAAATATTATCATTTATAGCCTGATATATACAGAATTTTTAAATCCATTCTAGAAACAAAACTGTTTGTGAATAATTTCTGATACATACAGTACAAGCATATGAACCTTTACATTTGTCAACTAAATGAAAGAGTGGTGAACATGACTTCATCCAAGATTCACGTAGCTCAGTTGCATATTTGGGGTAGTTTAATCTTCTTCAGTCTTCAGGGCGATGTTCAGCCTCTTTAAAAACCCTAACCCTAACCCTAAAGCCTAACCCTAAACCCTAAACCCTAACCCCTAACCCTAACCTTAAGCCTAACTTGAAACTTGAAACTGAGCTTGAAATTAGGAGGTGCTGTCTCAATGTGTGCGACTGTGCCATTTCTATCCGGCCAGGTATCAGTCAGTGGATATAAATCCAGGTTATGGGTACTTATAAGCTCATTAACTAAAAATGACTTGTTAGTTAGTGACCTGACGTTTAATAGAGACATTTATATTGTTCTGGGTGCATGGCTTTGCGGGGTACTTAGAGTTTGAGTCTGAACTGAGAGTAAATTGTTTAGATTCCTGTATGTTACAGGGAAGTTACGTAATTTCGGTCTATGGTTAATAGCTACAGGAATTTGTAAAGCAGAGTGACAGTCGTCAATGTCAGAGTGGATCGGACTCACCAAATATCAGCAGCGAACAGAGGATTTCAGCGTAAGTTCCATGTTCAAGGTGAGGAGGCGTGATGCGTGAAAGTTTGGATGAACTCCATCATGTCTGAAGACATTTGGATGGTTTAAGAAGGTGCCGAAGTTGTCCACAAACGGTACGTTGAGGGAGCAGCAGTATCCCTTGAACCATGTGTGTAGCTGAAGGACATGCGTGAATTTTATGTCTCCAAAGCTGGGACACGGCAGCAGGCCGGATACGATGAACCGGCGGTCCGACTGTTGAAGACTGTCAATAAGCTTCAAAATGCCTTCTTTAAGTGTCTTTGATTGTTTGTTCCTGAGATCGTTGGTTCCCATGTGGATCAGAACAGTGGAGGCAGACGGGTTTTGATCCAGCAGCTGAGGGATTCTGGAGTCTATATCCCGGACGAGGGCACCCGGGTAGCAGATGCATCCTTTATCATTTTGAGTAAGCAGTTAGTAAAGGAAGGGATTTTCTAACAGTATAAGGCAGGAGCTACTGTAGATGGGACAAGGGTTGCACAGCAAACAATGTTTAACTTTGCAGCTCTTCGTTTTATGAATTGTTTAAAGATGACAAGACGGACAAACTCACTGTGATGGGAGTGAAAGAAGCAACTTTTTAATTGCTTGCTTATGAGGCCTAGATGTCCAATGCGCTCTCTCCATTAAGATACAGAGACAGAGACACTCTTTGAGTGCGTTCGAAAGGCACATTGACAGAAATAACAAAGAGACACTGTAGGAATTGAATTCCATGACGCCTTCATAAATTTTGCATCACCTGCTACGATGAGGATGGGACTCGAACCCACGCGTGCAGAGCACAATGGATTAGCAGTCCATCACCTTAACCACTCGGCCACCTCATCCGAAAAGGCTTGGCACATCCTCAACAACAACCGTGCATACCATCCTTCATCATTTTGAGTTATTCCGGGGAAAGAAAAGTACAGAGTTCTTTTTACACTCCAACTACCTTGCCAAGGACTTACACACTACATGTTTTGGTCTTGTACTGACTCAACTGATGGATAATAAGGAACTGCTCCAGCCAGATTTGAGCAACACACATTGGAGGCAAATTGACAAGATAAAGTCAGGGCAATAATGTAAGGCACGACAATCCAAGAAACCCTCACATGTTTCCCAAAATGGGCATTGGTGGTATAGTGGTGAGCATAGCTGCCTTCCAAGCAGTTGACCTGGGTTCGATTCCCAGCCAATGCAATTTGAGATCTGGTTGTTTATCTAACACTGACTTCAAAGTCTATTTTATATATTTGGAGGCAAATAAAAATCAGGGTAATAATTACATTACATTTAGCAGACGCTTTTATCCAAAGCGACTTACAATCATTTAAACACCGATGGATGCAGCCATCAGGAGCAATTAGGGGGTTAAGTGTCTTGCTCAAGGACACTACAGCATGCTAGCAGGAGGAGCCTGGGATCAACCAGCAACCTTTAGATTACTTTAGAAGACTGTGGCAAGTCTGTGCTGTGCCAAGAGTGCAACAGCAACAAAGACCCATCAGCGCGTCATCCAGGGCCCGCCCCATGGAAAACCGATGCCCACGTGAGCACCGTAGATCACAGCGGGAGCGACAGCCGCTGGAAGCCATTCCGTCTGTGACATCCAAATGCACGGATATCTGTGGAACTATGAACACGTCAAAATCATGCTCCAAAATCTGTCTTGCATTTGTGTATCCTGTGGGCCAAAGATACCTAGCCATGAAGACCTACATTGTTCTTGATGACCAGAGCAACAAGTCCCTAGGCAAAACTGAATTCTTCCAACAATTCGGAATCCAAGGCACAGGAACAAGATATAATTTGAAGACATGTTCAGGAGTGGTGGATACGGCCGGACGGCGAGCCAGCAACTTCATGGTAGAGTCATTAGATGGCAACATTCACATTCCCTTCCCTACTCTGATTGAGTGCAACATGCTGCCAGACGACAGGTCTGAAATACCATCACCAGACGTAGCCAGACAGCATCCTCACCTCAAATACTTGGCAGACAAAATCCCAGTCCTGGACCCAGACGCGCCCATCCTTATTCTCCTTGGGAGAGACTTAATTCAGGTGCACAAAGTGCGGGAACAATGTAATGGGCCACACAACGCACTGTTTGCCCAACGACTCGACCTTGGATGGGTGATAATTGGAGATGTGTGTCTGGGAAGAGCACACAAACCCACCACTGCCAGTGTCTTCAGAACCAGTGTGCTGAGGAGTGGGCGCCAATCCCACCTCAGCCCATGCACCAGCAGCTTAACGGTCAGAGAGAAGATTGACAGCCCTGATCCACGCCACATCCCTCCATGTGTGTCTCATTCAGCCGATGAAACAGACAGCCTGGGCAGAAACCTGTTTCAAAGAACACAACGCGACGACCAATTTGGCCTCTCCATCAAAGATGAGCTGTTCCTTGACCTCATGGATAAGGAGGTTTACATGAATGAAGCACACTACTGGGTAGCACCGCTGCCATTAAGGCCAAACAGGCTGCGTCTGCCCAACAACAGTAAACATGCTGTTAACCGCCTTGCCTCCCTCCGCCGCATGCTGGAAAAGAAACATGCAATGAAAGAACACTTCTTCAACTTCATGCACCTGTCACAATTCAAGGAAAGGTCTTAGTCAGGGAGCTGTCTGCCGAACAAGCTGAATGGGATGCTCCCCTGCCAGCGTTAAAAGAGGAACAATGGAAAATGTGGACCAACTCACTCTGTGAGCTTGAGCAGCTTCAGATTGAAAGACTCTATGTGCCCGTTTCCTTGTGCTCCACAAAACACAGAGAACTCTGTGTCTTCTCTGATGCTTCCACTATGGCCATATCAGCAGTGGCCTATCTTAAAGCAACAGGTGAAAACGGACACATTCACATTGGATTCGTCATGAGCAAGTCAAAGCTGGCTCCTCATCCCCCACATACTGTTCCACGGCTCGAACTTTGTGGTGCTGTCTTGGCTGTTGAAATGGCGGACTTGATTATAGACAGCCCAATCGTATTGGGCTACAACAACAAGCAGTGGAGGCAGGAACAGGCGTTGGCCGACGCATTCTGGAAACGCTGGCGTCAAGAGTACCTGGTGTCACTCCGACCAAGGAGAAATTGGCACGTGGACAAGCCAAACCTTAGCCAAGGAGATGTTGTGCTGCTCAAGGATGCACAGGTCAAGCAGAACGAATGGCCAGTCGGAGTGGGGTGAACGCCATTCCCAGCAAAGACTCTGAAGTCTGCAAAGTAGATGTGAGAGTGGTCAGACAGGGTACTCAGCAGGTGTATTCTAGACCAGTCTCTGAAGTTGTTTTACTTGTAAAAGGGGAATAGTGTTATAATACATTATAACAAGCGGGGAGTGTAATGTTCTGATGTATATCTGGGGAAAGGGCGACCCTAGTGGTAACTCTAAACGCGATGTTTGTTTTACTATATATCTTGCCGTAGTTTGGGTTTGATGACAGCAGTGTGGCATGGTGGCGCAGTGCGCAGTGCATTGCACTGCTACCTCACAGCAAGAAGGTACTGGGTTCGATTCCCGCCTGGGGTGCTTTTGGCACCGTGCTCCCAAATAGGAGCCTTTCTGTGTGGAGTTTGCATGTCCTCCCCGTGCTCACATGGGGTTTCCTCCACCTCATGTCAGTAAGGACCCCCACTAAAAAACATGCACCCATCATAGTCTGACCAGCGATGGACATTCATCACCTGGTCCCCGGGCGCGTCCACTTATGCTGCCCACTGCTCCTGGCTGTGCCCCCGGAGGAAGGACAAGCCAGGATGGGTCAAATGCAGAGGATCCATTTCACCGGCCACCATCAAAAGCGTGTGTTGGTGTGTTGCGTGACGAATAAAGACTGTTTCTTCTTCTTCCATGCATGAGAATGCCGTTGTCGAGTTCCCAACCATTGATTTACATATTTGAAGTCACAAATTAACCTTTCTCGTTAGTGTGCCTCACGCACACTAATATCCTCCACCAAAACACCCGTTAAACCTCCTTTGTCTGATAAAACATGTACCGCCATCGGCTGTAGCAAAATTTGAAAATAATGACACTACACTGCACTACTCATCTTTGGTGCAAAGGCTCAGAGACAGAAATTTGCAGCTCATCTCAGTTCTCTGTTTCTGGACAGCAAGAATGAAGTCAAAAATCTGGGTGTAATAATAGACGGCGATCAAAGTTTTAAGAGCCATATCAATCACATCACAAAAAATGAATAATTGTATAAAAAAAAACATTTGTAAATGAAGAGGCTTCCTGTCAAAAGCAGAATCTGATAAAATGTATCCATGCATTCATAACAGGGAGATTGTACTACTGTAATGGCCTATTCAACACATCTCACCTGTTCTTAGATCTCTACATTGGCTCCCCGTTAAAACTAGGATTGATTTTAAGATTCTGCTACTTGTATATAAAGCTATAAACGGCCTTGCACCTCAGCAAATACAATAAACGCTAGTTATACGCAAAACAGCAAGAACTCTCAGGTCCACTGTTCACGGTCTTTTAACTATGCTCGTACCAACTCTACAGCAGGGAAGGCTGCCTTATCTATGCTCAAAGTGAATGGAACACCCTGCTGGAGGACCTGAGAGAGGCCCCCACATTCAACACTTTTAAAAGCAGGTTAAAAACTTTGCTGTTCACTACAGTCTATGACTGACATCTGCGTGTGCGTGTTCTCTATGTTGTGAGATTAGTGTGTGTGCTCCGTATGCTGTGAGATCTGTTTATTCTGCGCAGAGCCATTTTAGAATCTGTATTAGTGTTGACTGTCTGGGACGTGGTAAGGCTTTGGTAGTTGTAGAATGTGTGTTTCCTGCTCATGTGCACTGTATTTTGTGTTGCTGTTGTGAGGGAAAAATGATTACGATCAACTATTTTGAATGAGGACAAAGGCCTCTACCTCCAAAAGGGGGTTTGAAAACATTTGTCTGTCTTCCCAGAAGAATCAGATCACACGTGGCCTGTTTACCTTCTATAGAGATGGGGGACACCTAGAAGTGAATTGTCATGCAACCCCCATTCTGCATGGTCAAGTTTGCAAGTACCTGTTATTTCCCTTGTCTAGGAAGGGGGGGCACCCAGGAAGACAGTTGGGGGTGGGGGGTGGGCGCAGACCTGTTGGAGACCTCTGACCCAAACCACACCCTGTTCTCCTGTATAAAGCCTCCTGTCTCTCTCTGTGATGTTAGATTGATCCCAGCGCTGATTTGGAGCAGTACTGAATCTTCCTCTTTATTCTGCAGAATAAATAATCTTGGATACTCTCAGTCTTCTTGTAGCGGGCAGATTAACCTTACCGATCATTGCGGAAGAATTTCCTTAACACAGCATTATTGCTGAAAATAATGTTGTTTGAGTGCTGTTGGGATAAAGATGACGGAAATATTATTGTATTGTGAGGGAAAAAGAATGACATGGAAAATGGATGAGAAATGGACTGTTAAAAGTCATGAACGGAGATAGGAGGAAGTGAGCGGCGAGAGCATTGGTCGGGAACCTTTTTGCTGGGAGAGCCAGAAAGGCCAAATATTTCAAAATGTATTTCCTTGTGAGCCATATAATATTTAATACAATTGAATGCAACTTAATGTGTGAATTTTTTAAGTAAGGCATACATTTTTAATGTATAACACATCTCTGAGTACTTAAAAAACTGCTATACATAATCAATTTCTCTGTATTCTTCTTATTAATTGTTGTTATTCTGTAGCTAACCAATAATAAATGAAATACTTTGAACAATTAATGCGACTCTTAGTGCTGCATGGTTTTGCTGATGGCCTTGTACTCTTGTTCATACGTAGTGAGGTTAAGCTTCATGTTGCCTTGAGGCTTCCATCAGTTAAACGTGAGCGTAGGTTGGTCTTAATGTTCCTCAGATGCGAGAAAGACTGCTCACATGAGTATGTAGAGCCAAACATGGTCAATACGGCAATACTCACAAGCTGCATTGTGTGGTATGTGACAGGAAGCTCCTTCCAAGTTTTAAGAATCAGCTGGTCTTCAGGTTCAAGTTCAAGAGATTATTTGTCACATACATATTGAACTTTATTCCATTTCTGTCCACTTGTGTTCAGCTGATTGGTCCGACTGGAGGCAGGGAGTTTTCTTAATGTTTGTCTGTCTTAAAATGGGGATCGGCGCACGGGCTCGTAAGCAGGCCAGCCTGCTTGGCACGCCATTCCTCCTGCACCCAAGAGGATCATTATTATCCACAATTATTACAATAATCCTCAGTGATATATATAATTGTGGCCTGCGTGCGGCATATTGAAATGAACAATAAAACTCTCGCCATGTCGGCGCACCACGGCCAGATGGATTCCATCTCCCTCCCTAAACACTTAGCTGTGGGCAGAGAGTCCTACAAGTGGCGCCTGACCACAGACCAGGGGCAGGGCGCCGAGTAAAAGGCGCCCCGGAGTCTTTCTGTGGTCCGCAGCCGGTGCCTGACTACGCCCCTTTGTCTGCCACATATTTATTTTGAATTTCATTTTCAAAATGAAATTTCTCTTACCTGTTATACTTTAAAAAGACACAGAATAATTGTTTATTACTTGTTAATTGTGATGAAAAATGTTAGCTCATATATATATAAATATTTTTTGCAATTCGCTTTGTTATTTTGTCTGAGGTGGGGCTACCGGTGCATTTGATAGTGTAGCAGGGAGCCGCCATGTTCGGTCTCCACTCACTACTCACTTCCGCTTCCGTCTTCTCGCGAGATCACAGCATGCTCCCCCCCGAGATCTCGTCTTTATACTACAATAGACATTGTTAGAAAGAGCAGTGTTCATATAAAACTGTGAGAGACTCATTTCAAAACCCAGAGGCAATGTATTTTAAAAGCTAGCTAACATACACAAAAGGCATTTGTCCAATATAAAACAGGTAAGACATCATTCAAATAGTTGATCATATGTATTTTTTTCTCACACTCCCAACACCTCAAGGAAAAATGCAATAATGTTTTAATTTCATATACTTTCGGCAAAGGCATCAGAATATAACTATAATGGTAATTGGATACAATACAATTATACTGCAGAGATATCCTTCAATTCTATCTTATCGGAATCTACTGGGAAAACACACATCTTATACTAAATGTAACTATATAAACTCATAGCGGAATATTCCAGATATAATTCAAAGATATCTCCACCTCAACTTGGCCAAAACTCTCTTCTCACATTAGGCTACAGAAGAGTAAAAGACCAGTAAGGGTTATCTACACTATACAATGACAACGCACAAGACAAAAAACCCTTAGTCGTGCAGGAACATCCTGTGTGAAGCCATATTCTAAATTCTAACTAAAAAACAAAAATCATGAATCGCATCGTGAAATAAACAAAATAAACACAGAGATTCCACTAATACATAATACTATGCAGATAAATCAATGGTTATCACTTCATAATGACAACAGCAAAATTCATTGTTCACGTTATGACTAACACATGCAATAAGTAGGGATAACCATAATTCGACAAACATCTTCACCTTTCAAGATCTCAGTATCTCAACATTTCCGTGATCATCATAAGGTGGTTTCCAATCATCTAGTGGTATGGAAATAAACTGTCCCGCCGTCATATTAGTAGTCATCTTACCAAGGATAGGTACTACAAATGCTAGACAGCAACATAGCATTAAACACATTATCAGTACACTTATCAATATTTTTATGAACGTTCATTTCTCACTTGGGACTCTTCTTCTGTATCTGATGTGAGTGATAGTGGGTTGGATGATTCCAGGGTTGGATGATTAACAGGGCGATTGCAATGGCAAGAAGGATTATCACAAAGACGTGATCAATTTTTTCCTGTTGACGGGGCGTCATCCTTTTCAAGTACGAGTTCTGTCATGGCATATCCTCTTCGCGGAGACGGAGGTTACTTGCACATATCCCGCTAGGATCGTGATCTCAGTTCACGTCCCATGATTCTCCGTTGTTGCCGTTTATCTGGTCCTCTGGAAGGTTGCAGACTTTCTTGCAATGAGATGCGTGTGCCCACGTAGGTCGGTCGGCCACCTTAACTGATGCTGCAGTGGTGAGGAGGATCTGGAACGGTCCAAGGAATCTGGCAGAGTTCCAGCTTTTCCTCCTACAATTTCCCCCTCCTAAAGCACGGATTTTGGGTCCGAGTCCCACCTGATGTGCTTGTAAGCAGAGTTGCCAGCAAAGGCATGCTGGCCCCATAACCCAGAGATTGATGGATCAAAACCATTCTCTGTAAAGGCCTGACCTTTACTATCAGACAAACTACATTTGGACCCGACCTCTATCTAACTATATGTTGAGGAGAAAACTGCTTCTTACCTATAAATCATCTATTTACCTATTTACAACTTCCAACAATTCATGAAAATCTCCTTCCTCTCTTGACGATTTCACCTCCTAAACAAGGGATTGCGGGCTCAAGTCTTACCTGGTGCCTTTCAAAAGCAGAGTGGCGCAGCGGCCCATAAACCAAATGTCTATGGATCAAGCCATTCTCTTATAATTCCACCTTTCAAACAAGAGCATGTGGGCTCAAGGCTTATCTGGGGTTCTTGAAAGCAGAGTAACCATAACCCCGATGTTGATTGATCAACACCATCCTCCTCTAATCCTTCCCCTTTGCTACCATAACATGCCCACTATATGTTGAAAAGGAAACAGATTCTTATTTACACAACGTTTAAAGAACAGATGGTCATATTGTTCACAAAACAATTTCAGACCAGTCATGACAGCTCAGGAACATTTTCTGACCAGTCATGACAAGTCTCCCCTGCTAAACCAAGGATTGTGAATTTGAGTCCCACCTGAGGAGCTTATGAGCAGAGTTATCAGAGGAAGATGCTGGGCCCATAATCCAGAGGTCAATGGATCACAACCGTCCTCATGCTCAACCCATGCTAATATATGTTGACACCGAAAAAGCTTGCTACCTAGACAACGTGTATTTAACAGTTGTTGATGCTGATCGCAAACAATTTCAGACCAGGCATGAGAACTTTTGACCACTCATAACAATTTACAACCAGTCATGACAATTTTCCCTCACAAATGCATTCTTTGGGATGTGAACTCATGCTAATTGTTGTAATCAAAACAGCTAAGGCATGCTGCCCACATAATCCAGAGTTTGATTGCTCAAAAGGCCTCAAAGGTAAGGCCTCTGTTAAGGCCTTACCTTTACTATCAGACCAAATGCATTTGGACCTAAACTCTAGCTAACTATATGTTGAGGAGGACACTGCTTCTTACCTATAAATCATCAATTTACCAGGTGTTGATGCTGATCGCAAAACATCTTCCAACCATTCATGAAAATCTCCCTCCACTCTTGATGATTTCACCTCCTAAACAAGGGATTGTGTGCTCAAGTACCACATGAGGCTCTCAAAAGCAGAGCGCGCAGCGGAAGCGTGCTGGGCCCATAACCCAGAGGTCGATGCATCGAAACCATCCTCTGCTAAAGCTTCGTGTTCCGTGACTCAAGATGTGGATTGTACTGATTTCATGTTCAGAACAAAACAGCTTCTTACCAATGTAATATGCTCCTAACAGACGTTCTCTAAACTGATGCTGAGTAAGCTTTGAACAAAAGAGAGCTTCTTACAGGTGTTGATGCTGATCACACAACCACTCTTGACAATTTCAACTCCCAAACAAAACATTGTTGGTTTGAGTCCTATCTGAGCTTCTTAAAAGCAGAGTGATGTTGATGGATCAACACCATCCTCCATGAAGGCCTCCCCTTTGCTACCACAACATATGATTCAGGATGTGAACTCATGCCAACTATATGTTGAAAAGGAATCAGCTTCTTATCTGCTGTTCACAAAACAACTCATGAACATCTTCTGACCAGTCATGACAAGTCTCCCCTTCTAAAGCAGGTATTGTGAATTCAAGTCCCATGTAAGGTGCTCGTGAGCAGAGTTCCCAGCAGATGCAGGCTGGGCCCATAATCCAGAGGTCAATGGATCACAACCGTCCTCATGCTCAACCCATGCTAATATATGTTGACACCGAAAAAGCTTGCTACCTAGACAACGTGTATTTAACAGTTGTTGATGCTGATCGCAAACAATTTCAGACCAGGCATGAGAACTTTTGACCACTCATAACAATTTACAACCAGTCATGACAATTTTCCCTCACAAATGCATTCTTTGGGATGTGAACTCATGCTAATTGTTGTAATCAAAACAGCTAAGGCATGCCGCCCCCATAATCCAGAGTTTGATTGCTCAAAACCATCCTCTGTTAAGGCCTTACCTTTACTATCAGACCAAATGCATTTGGACCTAAACTCTAGCTAACTATATGTTGAGGAGGACACTGCTTCTTACCTATAAATCATCTATTTACCAGGTGTTGATGCTGATCGCGAAACATCTTCCAAAATTTCCCTCCACTCTTGATGATTTCACCTCCTAAACAATGGATTGTGTGCTCAAGTACCACAGGAGGCTCTCAAAAGCAGAGTGGCGCAGCGGACGCGTGCTGGGCCCATAACCCAGAGGTTGATGGATCGAATCCATCCTCTGCTAAGGTATTGTGTTCCGTACCACAGGATGTGACTCAAGATGTGGATTGTACTGATTTCATGTTCAGAACAAAACAGCTTCTTACCAATATAATATGCTCCTAACAGGTGTTGATGCTTATCACACAACCATTCCTGACAATTTCACCTCCCAAACAAAACATTGTTGGTTTGAGTTGTATCTGGCTTCTTAAAAGCAGAATGATGTTTATGGATCAACACCATCCTCCATGAAGGCCTCCACTTTGCTACCACAACATATGATTCAGGATGTGAACTCATGCCAACTATATGTTGAAAAGGAATCAGCTTCTTATCTCCATAACATTTAATGAACAGGTGGTCATGCTGTTCACAAGACAATTTCAGACCAGTCATGACAACTCATGAACATTTTATGACCAGTCATGACAAGTCTCCCCTTCTAAACCAGCTATTGTGAATTCAAGTCCCATGTAAGGTGCTTGTGAGCAAAGTTCCCAGCAGAAGAAGGCGGGGCCCATAATCCAGAGGTTAATGGATCACAACCGTCCTCATGTTCAACCCATGCTAATATATGTTGACACCGAAAAAGCTTGCTACCTAGACAACGTGTATTTAACAGTTGTTGATGCTGATCGCAAATCAATTTCAGGCCAGGCATGAGAACTTTTGACCACTCATTACAATTTACAACCAGTCATGACAATTTTCCCTCACAAATGCATTCTTTGGGATGTGAACTCATGCTAATTGTTGTAATCAAAACAGCTAAGGCATGCTGCCCACATAATCCAGAGTTTGATTGCTCAAAATCAGCCTCTGTTGAGGCCTTACCTTTACTATCAGACCAAATGCATTTGGTCCTAAACTCTATCTAACTATATGTTGAGGAGGACACTGCTTCTTACCTATAAATCATCTATTTTCCAGGTGTTGATGCTGATCGCAAAACATCTTCCAACCATTCATGAAAATCTCCCTCCACTTTTGATGATTTCACCTCCTAAACAAGGGATTGTGTGCTCAAGTACCACAGGATGCTCCCAAAAGCAGAGTGGCGCAGCGGAAGCGTGCTGGGCCCATAACCCAGAGGTCGATGGATCGAAACCATCCTCTGCTAAGGCTTCGTGTTCCGTACCACAGTGTATGACTCAAGATGTGGATATAAGTGATTTCATGTTCAGAACAAACAGCTTCTTACCAATGTAATATGCTCGTAACAGGTGTTCTCTAAACTCATGCTGAGTAAGCTTTGAACAAAAGAGAGCTTCTTACATGTACGTAACAGGTGTTGATGCTGATCACACAGCCGTTCTTGAAATTTCACCTCCCAAACAAAACATTGTTGGTTTGAGTCCTATCTGAGCTTCTTAAAAGCAGAGTGATGTTGATGGATCAACACCATCCTCCATGAAGTCCTCCCTTTTGCAACCACAACATATGATTCAGGACGTGAACTCATGCCAACTGTATGTTGAAAAGGAATCAGCTTCTTATCTGCTGCTCACAAAACAATTTCAGACCAGTCATGACAACTCATGAACATCTTCTGACCAGTCATGACAAGTCTCCCCTTCTAAACCAGGTATTGTAAATTCAAGTCCCATGTATGGTGCTCGTGAGCAGAGTTCCCAGCAGAAGCAGGCTGGGCCCATAATCCAGAGGTCAATGGATCACAACCGTCCTCATGCTCAACCCATGCTAATATATGTTGACACCGAAAAAGCTTGCTACCTGGACAACGTTTATTTACATTTAATCATTTAGCAGACGCTTTTATCCAAAGCTACTTACAAGGGAGAATAACATTCAAGCTCCATTGCAACAGAGATTAGTGTAACAACAACATTAGTGTAACAATAAATACTGCTAGGTAGTGCTAAGAAATTGTAGGTTAGGACAGGAGGTACTCATTGAAGAGCTGGGTCTTCAAGTGCAACTTAAAGACAGCGAGGGAGGTTCCTGCTCTGATCATTTTTGGCAGCTCGTTCCACCAACGTGGAACTACAAATGAGAATAGCCTGGATTGCCGTGGCTGTATGGCCGGCAGAGCCAGGCGACACTCATTTGACGAGCGAAGCATCCGGGGGGCAACATGCGCTCTTACAAGAGCATTTAAGTAGGCGGGAGCATTCCCAATAATCACTCTGTAGGCCAGCATAAGAGACTTGAACCTGATGCGAGCGGCTGCAGGCAACCAGTGGAGCTCGATGAGCAGCGGAGTGACATGTGCCCTCTTTGGCTGGTTGAACACCAGTCGCGCCGCCGCATTCTGTATCATCTGTAGTGGCTTCACCGCACAGGCCGGCAAGCCTGTTAAGAGGGCGTGGCAGTAGTCGAGACGGGACATCACCATGGTTTGTAGCAGCAGTTGAGTGGCATATTGGGTCAGGTACGGCCTGACTTTTCGGATGTTGAGTAGTGCAAAGCGGCAGGACCGGGAGACGGCGGCAACATGGTCCGAGAATGTCAGTTGATCATCAATAATGACACCAAGATTCCTTGCAGCCTTGGTAGGAACAAGAGATAGAGAGTCGATTTTAAAATCAATGTTGTGATAAATACCTTGTTTGGCCGGGGAGACCAGCAGTTCCGTTTTCGCCAGATTTAGTTGAAGATGATAATCCTTCATCCACGTGGATATGTGAGCGAGACAATACGAGAAACCCTCACATGTTTCCCAATATGGGCATTGGTGGTATAGTGGTGAGCATAGCTGCCTTCCAAGCAGTTGACCTGGGTTCGATTCCCAGCCAATGCAATTTGAGATCTGGTTGTTTATCTAACACTGACTTTATATATTTGGAGGCAAATAAACATCAGGGTAATAATTACATTACATTTAGCAGATGCTTTTATCCAAAGCGACTTACAATTATTTAAACACCGATGGATGCAGCCATCAGGAGCAATTAGGGGGTTAAGTGTCTTGCTCAAGGACACTACAGTATGCTAGCAGGAGGAGCCTGGGATCAAACCAGCAACCTTTAGATTATTTTAGAAGACTGTGGCAATTCTGTGCTGTGCCAAGAGTGCAACAGCAACAAAGACCCATCAGCGCTTCATCCATGGCCCGCCCCATGGAAAACCGATGCCCACGTGAGCACCGTAGATCACAGCGGGAGCGACAGCCGCTGATAGCCATTCCGTCTGTGACATCCAAATGCACGGATATCTGTGGAAGTATGAACACGTCAAAATCATGCTCCAAAATCTGTCTTGCATTCGTGTTTCCTGTGGGGCCAAAGAGACCTAGCCATGAAGACCTACATTGTTCTTGATGACCAGAGTAACAAGTCCCTAGGCAAAACTGAATTCTTCCAACAATTCGGAATCCAAGGCACAGGAACAAGATATACTTTGAAGACATGTTCAGGAGTGGTGGATACGGCCGGACAGCGAGCCAGCAACTTCATGGTGGAGTCATTAGATGGCAACATTCACATTCCCTTGCCTACTCTGATTGAGTGCAACATGCTGCCAGACGACAGGTCTGAAATACCATCACCAGACATAGCCAGACACCATCCTCACCTCAAATACTTGGCAGACAAAATCCCAGTCCTGGACCCAGACGCGCCCATCCTTATTCTCCTTGGGAGAGACTTAATTCAGGTACACAATGTGCGGGAACAATGTAATGGGCCACACAACGCACTGTTTGCCCAACGACTCGACCTTGGATGGGTGATAATTGGAGATGTGTGTCTGGGAAGAGCACACAAACCCACCACTGCCAGCGTCTTCAGAACCAGTGTGCTGAGGAGTGGGCGCCAATCCCACCTCAGCCCATGCACCAGCAGCTTAACGGTCAGAGAGAAGATTGACAGCCCTGATCCACGCCACATCCCTCCATGTGTGTCTCATTCAGCCGATGAAACAGACAGCCTGGGCAGAAACATGTTTCAAAGAACACAACGCGACAACCAATTTGGCCTCTCCATCAAAGATGAGCTGTTCCTTGACCTCATGGATAAGGAGATTTACATGAATGAAGCACACTGCTGGGTAGCACCGCTGCCATTAAGGCCAAACAGGCCGCGTCTGCCCAACAACAGTAAACATGCTGTTAACCGCCTTGCCTCCCTCCGCCGCATGCTGGAAAAGAAACATGCAATGAAAGAACACTTCTTCAACTTCATGCACCTGTCACAATTCAAGGAAAGGTCTTAGTCAGGGAGCTGTCTGCCGAACAAGCTCAATGGGATGCTCCCCTGCCAGCGCTAAAAGAGGAACAATGGAAAATGTGGACCAACTCACTCTGTGAGCTTGAGCAGTTTCAGATTGAAAGACCCTATGTGCCCATTTCCTTGTGCTCCACAAAACACAGAGAACTCTGTGTCTTCTCTGATGCATCCACTATGGCCATATCAGCAGTGGCCTATCTTAAAGCAACAGAGGAAAACGGACACATTCACATTGGATTCGTCATGACCAAGTCAAAGCTGGCTCCTCATCCCCCACATACTGTTCCACGGCTCGAACTTTGTGGTGCTGTCTTGGCTGTTGAAATGGCGGACTTGATTATAGACAGCCCAATCGTATTGGGCTACAACAACAAGCAGTGGAGGCAGGTACAGGCTTTGGCCGACGCATTCTGGAAACGCTGGCATCAAGAGTACCTGGTGTCACTCCAACCAAGGAGAAATTGGCACATGGACAAGCCAAACCTGAGCCAAGGAGATGTTGTGCTGCTCAAGGATGCACAGGTCAAGCGGAACGAATGGCCAGTCGGAGTGGGGTGAACGCCATTCCCAGCAAAGACTCTAAAGTCTGCAAAGTAGATGTGAGAGTGGTCAGACAGGGTACTCAGCAGGTGTATTCTAGACCAGTCTCTGAAGTGGTTTTACTTGTAAAAGAGGAATAGTGTTATTATACATTATAACAAGCGGGGAGTGTAATGTTCTGATGTATATCTGGGGAAAGGGCGACCCTAGTGGTAACTCTGAACGCGATGTTTGTTTTACTATCGATCTTGCCGTAGTTTGGGTTTGATGACACATGCGGAAGTGAGCTGCCACATGCTTTTCTTTTTTGATCCGGTTGGCTGGATAACACGTTTGTCTTTTTACAGTGCTTTCTATGTATAAGTTTGAACGATACAAGCTGCTTCATTCTTGGAAAAACTGTTACACACACACACACTGAAGCGGAGGCAAAAAAAACCTCATATATATTTATCACTAAAGGGGCAAGAAATATTTCTTTTATGAATTATTTAACTGCTCACCACATATTTATACCTATTTAATAACCCATGTATTCTATATATCATTTATACATATACACGACCAAAACCCAAATCTCTTCACATCTCTTTAGCCGGCACACTCACACACACACACAGGCACACTCACACCCCAAAAGGAAAAAGAAGACATGTCTTTCTGGCACCACATCTGAACAGCGCTTAATTTTATACTTTAACGTCAACTCATGTATACTTTTCAAGATTTTCACTTTGGCCAAACTTTTCCCCATTTTTTCTCAAACTTATTTTTCATCTTTTAAGCCTTTAACTTGTAACTCTTTTTGCTTCACTTTTCGTCTTTTTCATCTTACTTTAGACTTTTATCTCCTTTTCACTTTTCATCCTTTTTCATCTTTATTCATATAATTTTATTTTGAGTCAATTCCCCTGGCCAGGGTTATTTCCTCTTTGTTTTTCCTACATAGATTTGATTATATTATATTTTCATTTTGCCACTTTCACGCAGCATTTAATGTACACATGTCTAACTGATTAAGGAGAAACGGGCCTTGTTTTCGTTAATCCTGCATGGTTATTTAAATAACTTTTGGCTACTCGTTCTGCCATTCTATAATTACTTTTTACTTAAACTTTCTCCACATCTTTTAAGCCTTTATCTTTTACTTTTAACTTCATCTTTTATTTCTCTCCTCTCTATTCTCTATTTCCACTTAATTCTCTTTTTCTTCGTTTATTATTCTCTTATTCCCCTTATTTACGTCTTTTACAAATTAATAAACCCCAATTTAGACGGAAACTCACTTCACACATCAACACATCATCTCCATCTCCGCACAATTTGCTCTTGTCAGTGCAGTGTATCCACCCAAAATACTACCGCTTTAAAAACCACACACAGCTCAATTTGTGAGATAACACTCACCCTGAGAGTGGTTATTCGCTGGAGCAAGCAGCATCGGCAGATGAGGCCCAGCAGATCCTAGTTCGTGACGCCACTTTGTAGTTCCTTGATGAATTTGATGTATTGATGAAGAAGAAGTGTACCCGTAGTAATTATCTTATACAATGGGGCTGTATTGGAATGTCACAATTGTTCTGGTACCTCTCTGTTGTACAGGAAGAGTAGACACGTCGAAGAAAATGCAACAGTGATCTGAAATAGCAACATCCATGACATAGGGTACAGTGATATTTAGTCCTTTTGATATGACCAAGTCCAGAGTATGCCCCTTAGTGTGGGTGGGTCCAGAAACATGCTGAGTGAGGTCAAATTTCTCCAATAGGCTAATGAATGGTTGAGCATCTGGGTCTATTTGATTGTCAACAGGAATATTAAAACCACCTGAGATTATTACACGATCATAATCAGTGGAGACCTTGGACAGTAGCTCAGAGAATTAATCAAGAAAGCAACATTTAGATTTTGGTGACCGATAAACAGCGATGATTAAAATCGGGGTACTGCAGTTCATAGATATTGCAAGGTGTTCAAATGACATGAATTGTCCGAGGAGAATTTCCTTGCAAGTATAGATATCAGAGAAGAAGACAGCAGCTATTCAACTGCCTCTCTTATCAGCTCTAGTTGTCTGAATGAAATTGAAATGAGGAGGTGCTGTCTCAATGAGGGTGACTGTGCCATTTCTATCCTGCCAGGTCTCAGTCAGGGGAGAGAAATCCAAGTTATGGGTACTTAAAAGCTCATTAACTAAAAATGACTTGTTAGTTAGTGACCTGATGTTTAATAGAGACATTTTTATTGTTCTGGGTGCATGGCTTAGTGGGGTACTTAGAGTTTGAGTCTGAACTGAGAGTAAATTGTTTAGATTCCTGTATGTTACTGGGAAGTTACGTAATTTCGGTCTATTGTTAATAGCTACAGGAATTTGTAAAGCAGAGTGACAGTCGTCAATGTCAGAGTGGATCAGACTCACCAAACATCAGCAGCGAACAGAGGATTTCAGCGTAAGTTCCATGTTCAAGGTGATGAGGCGTGATCCGTGAAAGTTTGGATGAACTCCATCATGTCTGAAGACATTTGGATGGTTTAAGAAGGTGCCGAAGTTGTCCACAAACGGTACGTTGAGGGAGCAGCAGTATCGCTTGAACCATGTGTGTAGCTGAAGGACATGCGTGAATTTTATGTCTCCAAAGCTGGGACACGGCAGCAGGCCGGATACGATGAACCGGCGGTCCGACTGTAGAAGACTGTCAATAAGCTTCAAAATGCCTTCTTTAAGTGTCTTTGATTGTTTGTTCCTGAGATCGTTGGTTCCCATGTGGATCAGAACAGTGGAGGCAGACGGGTTTTGATCCAGCAGCTGTGGGATTCTGGAGTCAATATCCCGGACGAGAGCACCCGGGTAGCAGATGCATCCTTTATCATTTTGAGTAAGCAGTTAGTAAAGGAAGGGATTTTCTAACAGTATGAGGCAGGAGCTACAGTAGATGGGACAAGGGTTGCAGAACAAACAAAGTTTAACTTTGCAGCTCTTCGTTTTATGAATGGTGTAAGGATGACAAGACAGACACCTGACTGTGATGGGAGTGAAACAAGCAACTTTGTAATTGCTTGCTTATGAGGACTAGATGTCCAATGCGCTCTCTCCATTAAGCTACAGAGACAGAGAACATTTTTGAGTGCGTTCGACAGGAATAATAAAGAGACACTGTAGGATTGAAAGCCATGACGCCCTCATAAATGTTTTATCACCAGCTACTGTAGTGGAAAAAACTGCATCTAACAATTAAACTGAAGAAGAGAAGTTCGAGAGAGTCGAGGTCTGAAGATATAAGACTTTATTATCACTTGCAAGAAGTGACAACAGAATCTGAGTTGGTTTGGCAAAGAACTGCCGAGCCGCTCATGGACTCCTCCTTTTAACCTCTTTCTGTTGGTAGAGAAAGTACATCTGTTTACTCAATTAGGATCCCTTCCTTCCTCCTATACGGTCAATAGTGAAAAGAAGCCATTTGTCTGCATTCTTTGACATCAGTTACAACAACAAACCTCCCGACACTAGTCCAGGCCACATTTTATGAGGGGATGGTTGCATTCACACACCTTCCCATGTCACATGGCCCACAGTCAACAAAGCACTTATTCATGTCTTTGCTGACCCCTGTCTCACACACACTTACTTCATTCATATAGCATATGGGCAAGATAACGAATGTTCTTTCTTATTTAATGGTAGAATATAATGAACATATTTATTTTAAATGTACTAGTAAATTTCTCCCATATATCCCCCCTTTGGGACTTATTAAGTCCCAATGTCAATTACCATTATCTTTAATAACCCAAATTTAACTGCTAGATAAACGAACAGTATTCACATTTGATTACCTGGAAAAAACGTCTTGCTTTCTTATCATCACAGGAATTTCAACCTGTTTCAGGGTTTTCAACCTGAACCTTCTACTTAAGCAAGTTAAAAAAGGTTACCAAATGTGCGATACCCTATAAGTGTTTCAATCCTCTGAGTTGGTACCCATAATGAAATATATAATCGAATATAAATACATGCAATACAAAAATTAAAAGTTAACATAAAAACCTTTAGCATACCTATATCAAATTGCATATTATTGCAAAACATCTTAACATGAGTACAAGTTAACTTAGTAAATCACTTAGCATAGTGAGTTCAGTTATAAATGTCATGTAAGCGGCAGCCTGTTATTTAAGTAGAGTCTTGCATGTGTTATTTCCTCTATAAATCGTGAAAAACATCTAAATCATTATCTCTCCACAACCCATAACCTAGATAAACATCATATAAGTACTTCAACAAATGCATAACACAAAATTAAACAAACTTTCAGCATGCATTGAAAGTCATCCTTACAGGAAGTATGTATCACAGAATAAGAAATAAAACTTAAATTCTTTCAACATGCATTGTCGTGGATGATCAGGTGATCTTCATGTATTGGTGTGCTGTATGTTTGTGGGGGGTTTTGGGCATTATTGTAGTCGTTGCTTCAGCTTTCATCAGCCTCTTCATGTCCGGTTATTTGATGAGTTCAGTGTTCATCCTGCTTAACAAGGGTGTGACCCACATGGAGAGGTTACTAGCACAATCACCTGTGAGCCTCCTCAAGGCCAGGTCAAACCTTGAATTTCTCCCCTTCCATGTCGTCATCATCCCCATATTCACTCTGGCTTTTATTCCCAACATATTCCCATTCTAATCCTTTCTCCTCACCTATGCCTTTGGACATAAGGAACATTTGCTTGTTTAGCCTAGATTCTATCATGGACCTTAGTATTGGAATACAACAACAAAAAATCAGTCCCATCATTGTGAATACAATCAAAAGAACTAATCCTATTTGAGCCAATATTGTTCCCCATTTTCCCATACGCAGTTCTAGCCATGACATCCAATCAGTCCCATGTCCCGCATTATCTTTAACCTCCTGTCTTAGCTTTTTAAATTTATTCATGGCAAGTGTGAATGTTCCTTCCGTCTGAAAAATGGATACGGCATCATCTGTTGTTATCACACTACCCTTTACGGTGACGCTTGTTATATTAGTATTATTATTAATTATGTCCGAATCCATAGTTAATATTTTATTTGCCTTGGTCATATCATTATTCTCTTGTATTATACAAGAGGCATTTCGTCTTAATAAGGAAAATATTTTTGTATCTTCACGTATATTTGGAATCTGCAGTTTCGTAATTTCTAATCTGTAGTGGTTTATCTCATAGTTCCATTGATTTGTAGGTTCGACTGTAAAACACCAGTATGCATGAGTCTTTGAAATACTTATTTTGCATTGTTCTTGTCCCCAGATAATTGGTTTGAAATTCTTGAGAATCATTACCGCACATTGACGTTCTCCATCTGCCATAATACTTAAGATAATTTGTTCATTGTCAAATTTTACTTCTTGTGGGGGTGTTTCAATATGTAAGGCTTCTCTCTCTGACCTCTTTTTCCTTACACTATTTACTTTTCCTGAATACCTCGGGGCTAGCCTTTCCTGCAACACTGTCATGTTTTCTCTGTTGTTACCATCTGATTCCTGGTTGTTCCAGGTCTGCTCTGTTAGTGTGATTTCATCCTTCCTCTGAATCCGTCCTTGGGCCACTGGGGTCTGCCCAAAGCCGTAGAGGATCAGGAACAGCTTCATCAGCTTCAACATCATCATCATCCTGGCTGGGCTAGGTCTGGTCTTGGGGTGGTGGGTCAGTATCGGGTGCGTCTGCATCCGACTCCTCCCCACTCTCTTCCCTCGTCCTGGGTTGCGCAGCTTTCGTGCAGTGGTTGAGGTGGTACCAGGTGGAACTCCCTTCCACCTGGATGGCAGTTGGGGTTGCATTGGTGACTTTGTATGGTCCTTCTCTCCTGGGCTCGTTCCACTTTCTCCGGAACACCCTTAGGTACACCTGGTCGCCTGGTTCCACCCCCCTTGGTGGGTCGTCTTCTGGTTCTGGTACTCGGTTCTTCTCCTGTTGGAATATATGCTTATGTATGCCAGTTAGTTGCTTGATATATTCTCTAATTTCTAATTGCAATTGTTCCAGTGGAGGACCCTTATGGGGTCCTCTGAGGTTAGGTGCAGGCATGGGTCGACCCGGAGCATTTCGTGCGGAGTTAAATGTGTCATTCTGTTAGTTTGCATGCGATAACTCATTAGTGCTAATGGGAGTGCATCTACCCAGTTCAATTTAGCACTTGCACAAATTTTGTTAATTTTTGTCTTGATTGTTCCATTCACTCTTTCCACCATTCCTTGTGATTGAGGGTGATACACACAACCCAATCTTTGTTTGACATGTAATTGCTGTATTACTTGTTTAACAGTTTTTTTGGATAAACGCAGAGCCGTTGTCTGAGCTTATTTCTGTTGGAATTCCAAACCTTGGCATGACCTCTCTGGTCAAAAATTTGATTACTGTAACCGCACTCTGATCTTTTGATGGGACTGCCTCCACCCATCTGCTAAATCTGTCAATGACTACAAGCATGTATCTTTTCCCATTTACTTTTTTGATCATGTCCACATAGTCTAAGACTAGATGTCTGAATGGTCCCTCTGGTGTTGGAATGTGTCCCAATGGGGTGGTGATTGTTTTTCTTACATTATTTTTCGCACATACTTCACATTCATTGAGCTGATTTTCAACCATTGTTTGCAAGTATGGTGACCAAAAACCTTGTTTTCTGATTCTCCTTACTACTTCCCCCCTTGCGCAATGGTCAAAACCATGCGCATTAGTGATAAGCAATCCTAACAACGCGGTCGGTGCCACTAACATCCCATCATGAGTTCTCCATAACCCAGTCGGAGTGCGCACCGCACCCCTCTTCAGCCACATGTTTTGCTCATAGACACCAGCCTTCTCTTGCATGCGGACAACATCATCTTCAGTAGGTGACGCCACAGGCATAGTCAACACTGCCTGAATCAGAACACAACTGTTAGAGGCTCTCTTGGCCGCCTCATCTGCAGCACTGTTACCTTTTGTGATATAGTCATTTCCTTTCTTGTGTGCCTGACATTTGATTATCGCCACTTGCTTAGGTAGCAACAATGCCAACATCAGTTCCACAATCTGATCACAATGCATTATGGGGGACCCATCAGTCTTCTTAAAACCCCTCATTTTCCATACTGCTCCGAACAGATGACACACACCATGTGCATATGCAGAATCAGTATATATGTTCACAATTTTACCTGCCCCTTCCCGGCAGGCAGCTGTAAGAGCTTTCAATTCAGCCACCTGTGCTGAACATGGTTGTTTACAATAAGAACTTTGAATGACAGCAAAAGTTCTATCCGGGTTTTGTCGTACTACTGCAAATCCTGCATGGTTACCCAAATGATCTCTGTAGCACGAACCATCTACAAACAACTCCTCCTCAGCCCCAATTAGTGGTGTTGACAACAAATCAGGCCTTAACTTGGTAAACGTCAGAGAATCAGTCACACAGTCGTGTGACGTCCCTTCAAAATCATGCAGAATTTTTTCTGCTGGGTTCACCGTTGAACACCTTCTGATGGTAACATCGGGGAACGTAAGCAAGGTCAAATATTCCAACAACCTCGCGTTTGTCAACACAAATTTCCCCTGTTCAATCAGTTCAGTAACTTTATGATGTGTAAAAATAGTTACCGGATATCCCATCGTGATGGACGAAGCTTTGTCATAAGCATACTGTACCGCAGCTAATCCCTGATAACAGGGTGGGTAGCCTTGTGCTACTGTATCCAATTTTGAGCTATAATATGCTATGGGTTGATTTCGCCTCCCACTGCAGGATTCTTGCATTAGTATTGCTGATGCGTACCCCTGACTCCTATTTGCTACATACAATAGGAATGGTTTTGTATAGTCTGGAGTTGCCAATACACTTGCTCCCTGAAGTTCTCATTTGATGCTTTCAAACGCTGCCAATGCATCTGCATCCCACATAAGTTTAGCTTGAAGGTTAGTTGTTCCTACGTTCTTCATTATTGCTCTTAATGGTGCAGTTTTAAGGGCATAGTCCTCTATCCAATCTGAACTAAACCCTGTCATCCCCAGAAATGTCATCATTTGTCGTACCGTGTCTGGTTTAGGTGCTTTGCTAATCCCCTCGAGCTGATTGGGTGCTATTTGGGGGCTTTAGTTTGGTGTGCTATCAGCCTCCCCAAGTATTCAACATCTGTCTGGCAGTATTGTAATTTTTTCCTGGACACCTTGTGCCCCCCTATTGCCAATCGTGTTAATACAGCCATGGAGTCCTCATGACACTGTTCCAATGTAGGAGAACAGATCAGGAGATCGTCCACATACTGTATCAGTGTACCATGTAGTACCAGTTCGTTCAAATCACTTTTCAACACCTGATTAAACAAATGTGGAGAATGTTTAAACCCCTTTGGCATTCTTGTATAAGTGTATTGTTTACCTTTATACGTAAATGCGAACAAATGTCTGCTTTCTTCTGCAAGAGGTACACTGAAAAATGCACCACATAAATCAATCACTGTGAAATACTTGGCATCAGGAGGAACGTTGGTCAGCATC
Source organism: Zeus faber (assembly GCF_960531495.2). Taxonomy (NCBI): domain Eukaryota; kingdom Metazoa; phylum Chordata; class Actinopteri; order Zeiformes; family Zeidae; genus Zeus; species Zeus faber. The sequence continues at coordinate 22,384,927 of NC_137208.1, forward strand.
GTGTGTGGATTTGGAACTTCAGCCTGCATGTCCTCAACAACATCATTGACAGCTCGCAAATCATGCACCAACCGCCATTTTTGTTTATCTGCTTTTAGCACAGGAAGCAAAGGAGTGTTACAGTTACTTTTTGTCTCTATTATAACACCTGCCTTTATTAGTCCTTCTATGGTGGGAGCAATGCCTGCCTCTGCCTCGGATTTCATCTGTCTCGGGGTCCCCCGTCCCAGGGTGTAACTAGTCTGTCCCTGCTGCTAAATATACCTTGAATATTCTCGCTGTCCCCTATACTGGTTCTGTGTGTTCCCACTATTCTGCGTATATACATTAACCACAGGTGGGGTGAGTGACCCTTGGCTCTGAGGCTGTCGTGCCGGGGGGGGGGTAGTGTCTGTTGAAGAGGTTGGATCTGTGGCGGGGCCTGTTGGACGTTTTGCATTGTTGCAACATCTGGTTTCACAACAACCGCCTGCTTTTTCTTTTCTTTCTTCGTGAGTTCTTCTAGCTGAAGCTGAGTCAGCTTTCTCTGCACCTCTTTGCTTTGTTCTTGAATCTTCTGTTATTTTTGTCGATATCTCTCCACTGCGTGGACCAGATGATCGCTGAACTCTTTATGGGGCATTGATGAGGTCAGTCCCACCACATCTCCTAGCTTGCTTTTGACCGGGCCAGGCAATGCTTCTATTATGGCATTTCTGAACAGCATTGAGATCAATCCATCATTTTCTGGATCTTTCTCCGTCTCCAATTGCCACCTCCTAACTTGGTTCTGCAGGAATGTTGCAGGGTTCTCTGTGTCGCCTATTGTGTGACCTCTCAGGATCCTGTGGTCAATACAGACTGGGTACTCGCATCTGAGTGCTGTCCAAGTTCTTTGTCTATAAGCGTCAAATGTGGTTCCATCAGAGGCCTCGTCCAACAGTTGGCTCAAACCCCCGTTTGTTAGTATGCTCTTCATCGTCTCTATCCCCAACACTCTGGCCAACAAAGCTTTCAGATCACCCACCGCCATTATATTCCCTATGGTGTTTTCCTCAAACATCCCTATCCACTTTGCAGCCCCTTTGTTAATATTAGGTAACTTTTTTACCAATCCTTCTAAATCTTGGGACCCCCATGGGATATATTGGGCTTGTTGTCCTTTTACCAGGATAGGATATATTCCTGAATAAGTCTTAGCTGCTCTTTTCTTCCTTTGTGATCTCCTAAGTTCCTCTTGCAAGTCGAACACTAGGGGAACTTGCGCTGATATACTGCTGCTGGGCTCGGCCCCCTCCCTTTCTTTCCCTGGTGTCCCACTGAAGCTCTCTCCCTCATGGCTGCGCTCCGCTGTCATCTCCATCTGGCTATCTTTTAACCTTCTTCCTCTATTAACCACCTCGTCTCCATCACTATCACTTCCGCTATCACTACTCCACTCGTTTGCTGTCCTTCTAAGGCCTTTATAACAGTCCATCTGTAAGGGTGGTCCTCTCCCTCTCTGTGTTCTACAAGCCTTATCCCTCTCTTTGTCCAGCTGAACCTCCCCTTTAACCTCTACCGTACCTGTTATCATTGGGTACTGTCCTGTGTTATATGGAGGTGGCTGAACCTTTTCAACTTCCTCAACTCCACTCAACATTTCCCTAGCTGTTCTTTCTCTCTGCCTCCACTTTGTACCTTCTTTTTGAAACATTGCTAATATTATCCTCTCTCTTTCTCTTTTCTCAATCGCTTTTTTCCCGGTTTTATTTATTTTGTGATTCTTCATCATCACCTCCATTTCTTCACACACCGTTGCATCAAATGTTCCTCCCTCTGGCCACTTTGTTCCCAATTTGGCAGTCCTCTTACCCCATTTGGCTGAGATTTTTATTATCTCCTCTTTATTTAAAGGGTTTTTTTTAGTCAGTATTTCCACGGCTGTAGGTGCCATGATACTAATGTATGTAACTATTAATTATCTAGTTTTACTTTATTATTATTCACTACAGTTTACGTTCACGCCTTTTTCTCTGTCTTCTCCAAGTGAATGTAAAGCTGCTCCACTCCCCTTTTTTTTCTTTTCTGACTTGCGGCTCCCCCGGAGCTCCTCGACCCCCACCTTTTCTCTTGTCTCCTCTCCTCCTTTCTAACCCCTGCTCTCTACAGGCTTCCCAAGCCACTCTGCTTGGCCCTATTATTAGAAATGTATTTTATATTAGTTGTTAATTACAATACCTTATCTTCACCTATATCTCTATCTATTACTTCTAGAACTCCTTCTCTAAGCTAATTAACTACAATAGACGAAGACAAACACAATTCTCTGACTATGCAGACCCTTTCTCTCTTGAAAGGCGGTTTCCCAGATTTACCAACACATAACAAAGCTCCTAACAAACACAAAACAACACAAAATAACTCTTTCGACCAACTGGGCCCTCTCGTCAGAGGGAGAACCCCAGATTTTTAAACTTCAAAACAAACTTAAAATAGATAATCACATGAGTGATAAGCCTCTGAGCACTGTCCCTATGCTTTTAATGGACTTTCTATATGATTACCCGCAGACAAAATTAAAGAGATCTATACAGGCCGTCTCTACCCTGCTTACCAAAAATAGATCTTATACAGGAAAAACAAACTTATAATAGATAATCACATGAGTGATAAGCCTCTGAGCACTGTCCCAATGCTTTTAATGGACTTTCTATATGATTACCCGCAGACAAAATTTAAGATAGATCTATACAGGCCGTCTCTACCCTGCTTACCAAAAATAGATCTTATACAGGACGTCACTAACCTGCTTACCAGAAATAAAAGAGATCTATACAGGCCGTCTCTACCCTGCTTACCAAAAATAGATCTTATACAGGACGTCACTAACCTGCTTACCAAAATTAAAGAGAGATCTATACAGGCCGTCTCTACCCTGCTTACCAAAAATAGATCTTATACAGGAAAAACAAAACTTATAATAGATAATCACATGAGTGATAAGCCTCTGAGCACTGTCCCTATGCTTTTAATGGACTTTCTATATGATTACCCGCAGACAAAATTAAAGATAGATCTATACAGGCCGTCTCTACCCTGCTTACCAAAAATAGATCTTATACAGGACGTCACTAACCTGCTTACCAGAAATAAAAGAGATCTATACAGGCCGTCTCTACCCTGCTTACCAAAAATAGATCTTATACAGGACGTCACTAACCTGCTTACCAGAAATAAAAGAGATCTATACAGGCCGTCTCTACCCTGCTTACCAAAAATAGATCTTATACAGGACGTCACTAACCTGCTTACCAGAAATAAAAGAGATCTATACAGGCCGTCTCTACCCTGCTTACCAAAAATAGATCTTATACAGGACGTCACTAACCTGCTTACCAGAAATAAAAGAGATCTATACAGGCCGTCTCTACCCTGCTTACCAAAAATAGATCTTATACAGGACGTCACTAACCTGCTTACCAGAAATAAAAAAGATCTATACAGGACCGTTTCCACACTCTGCTACAATGTGTATAAATCACAGAGCGTTGTGTGTGCATGCATGCGTCAACTTCATTCCAAGCCACTCTCTTTCTCTCTCCTCCTTCTTTACATATATGCTTTTGGTTCTTTTTGGAGAGACACAAAACCTACCACCGGGCATGAGAATCGGGCAGACAATGATCACACAAATTTACTAAACTAATAGGTAAGAACAATGCTTACCTTTTCAAATTGGGTGGCCACCCGTTTTTGTGTGACCCTTGCCGGTCCCCGACCCACAGCCCAGCAGCCGGCGGGTCCCTGTTCTTCAATCCTGCCGACAACGCCAAATATGTAGTGGAAAAAACTGCATCTAACAATTAAACTGAAGAAGAGAAGTTCGAGAGAGTCGAGGTCTGAAGATATAAGACTTTATTATCACTTGCAAGAAGTGACAACAGAATCTGAGTTGGTTTGGCAAAGAACTGCCGAGCCGCTCATGGACTCCTCCTTTTAACCTCTTTCTGTTGGTAGAGAAAGTACATCTGTTTACTCAATTAGGATCCCTTCCTTCCTCCTATACGGTCAATAGTGCAAAAAAAGCCATTTGTCTGCATTCTTTGACATCAGTTACAACAACAAACCTCCCGACACTAGTCCAGGCCACATTTTATGAGGGGATGGTTGCATTCACACACCTTCCCATGTCACATGGCCCACAGTCAACAAAGCACTTATTCATGTCTTTGCTGACCCCTGTCTCACACACACTTACTTCATTCATATAGCATATGGGCAAGATAACGAATGCTCTTTCTTATTTAAATTTCTCCCATACTACGATGAGGATGGGACTCGAACCCACGCGTGCAGAGCACAATGGATTAGCAGTCCATCGCCTTAACCACTCGGCCACCTCATCCGAAAAGGCTTGGCACATCCTCAACAACAACCGTGCATACCATCCTTCATCATTTTGAGTAATTCCAGGGAAAGGCAATTTAAAGTACAGAGTTCTTTCTACACTCTGACTACCTTGCCAAGGACATACACACTACATGTTTTGGTCTTGTACCGACTCAACTGATTTATAATAAGGAACTGCTCCAGCCAGATTTCAGCCGATTTCAACACACATTGGAGGCAAATTGACAAGATTAACGTCAGGGCAATAATGTAAGACATGACAATCCAAGAAACCCTCACATTTTTCTCAGCATGGGCATTGGTGTTATAGTGGTGAGCATAGCTGCCTTCCAAGCAGTTGACCTGGTTTGATTCCCAGCCTATGCGATTTGTGTCTGGTTGTTTATCAAACACTGGCTTTGCAGTGAATTTTATATATTTGGAGGCAAATAAACAAGATAAACATCAGCGTAATAATGTACTTAATGTATTAGAATTAAAAGTCATGTTATATTCAGTTCCCTGATGTACAATGGGAGCCACTTAAAGAGGCCGTCCAACTCAACTCTACATAATAGCTCAAATAAAGGCATAGTAGTGATTAAAATAAAACAGTATTTAAAAAAATCAAAAATGCAAAGGAGTAGTATAAATCATATTAAAGTATTTACCTAAAAGAAAAACTAGTAAAATAAAGACACTAATAAGTGATATTACATCTTTAATATCCGTGGGCCACAATAATATAGTGTCATACTGAATGGTAAGGTAGAGACATTGTTGTCAGACAAACACTGCAATTTACTACTAAGAGAGAGGTAAGTCACAGTTTTCCCTTGTTTAAAAGTGGCCAAGTGTGTAGATTTATAGGTTCTAGTCAATGGCCTTTTGATTTCAATATCAAGGTCTTTGAACTTTCTATTTTTAGGAGTTATTGGGATCAAAATAATTGTGAAATATTGCAATAGATTTCTGCATTTGCAGTGCTCTCTGAGAAACGCCTCATCCCCCCTCAACCACCCCACATTCAATAGATTAAATTTAAAATTTTCAAAAAGCAACAATAAAACAATAACACAATATCACAACATTGATATTAAAATCGACTCTCTATCTCTTGTTCCTACCAAGGCTGCAAGGAATCTTGGTGTCATTATTGATGACCAACTGACATTCTCGGACCATGTTGCCGCCGTCTCCCGGTCCTGCGGCTTCGCACTACTCAACATCCGAAAAGTCAGGCCGTACCTGACCCAATATGCCACTCAACTGCTGCTACAAACCTTGGTGGTGTCCCGTCTCGACTACTGCAACGCCCTCTTCACAGGCTTGCCGGCCTATGCGGGGAAGCCACTACAGATGATGCAGAATGCGGCGGCGCGACTGGTGTTCAACCAGCCAAAGAGGGCACATGTCACTCCGCTGCTCATCGAGCTCCACTGGTTACCTGTAGCCGCCCGCATCAAGTTCAAGTCTCTTATGCTGGCGTACAGAGTGATTGCTGGGAATGCTCCCGCCTACTTAAATGCTCTTGTAAGAGCACATGTGGCCCCCCGGATGCTGCGCTCGTCAAATGAGCGTCGCCTGGCTCTGCCGGCCATACAGCCACGGCAATCCAGGCTATTCTCATTTGTAGTTCCACGTTGGTGGAACGAGCTGCCAAAAATGACCAGAGCAGGGACCTCCCTCTCTGTCTTTAAGAAGCACTTGAAGACCCAGCTCTTCAGTGAGTACCTCCTGTCCTAACCTACAATTACTTAGCACTACCTAGCAGTATTTATTGTTACACTAATGTTGTTGTTACACTAATCTCTGTCGCAATGTAGCTTGAATGTTATTCTCCCTTGTAAGTCGCTTTGGATAAAAGCGTCTGCTAAATGACTAAATGTAAATGTAATGTATAACATATGAACAATCAATAAATAAAAGTCAATAGAATAAAATATACACCAGCAATATGTACAAAAGATAACTAGGCTTCATAGTGTATGGATTCTACTGAACACTCAAGATTGTTTCAATGTTAACACAGTTTTAAGTTCATGGTTTATATTAAAAAAAAAAATTAATTATCCTTTTTTGGAGCTGCAACAATTAGTCAACAGATTAGTTGCCAACTATTTCATGAATCGCCACCTTTTTTGATAATGATTAATCGCTTTGAGTCATTATTTAAGATGTCCTATATGACAGTAAACTGAATAACCTATATAGGTTCCTCCACTACAGAGAGCCCATTGGATTGGGCGGATCGGAATTTTCACCTCTCCGCGAAATAGGGTTGATTGCTCCATTGGAATGTCAAATTTTTTGTCAATGGGTTTGTGTTTGCATATGTTTGTGTTAGGTGTGGTGGCTTCCAGACCTTGGGAGGACACAACGATTAAGTGCAAACAAAAATGTAGCCCAAGGCTTTATCTGTGGCCCATAAAAGTGGAAAAAATTATTGATGTATGTGTATAAAAATATATCATCATCTGGGAATCATCGTAGACCTCACAACACGATACCATCCCCATATGAAGAGTTTTGCGATAGATTTTGTATTGGGATTCAATTTGTTGCGATATATCCCAATAATTTTAAATAAAATAAAGTTGGATAGAAAATATTTAATTTAAGGTGTGAGGTGCGGCTCCCGGTCAGTCTGAAAGGCTCTCAGAAATAAATGCATTAACTTTACTAATTGGACCAGCTCCAGACTTATCGATCAGATGAATCACATCCTATCTGATCAATTCTTTTATCCATCAATCACATTGTGATTCATGGTAAATAGGTACATGAAAAAGGGAAGAAAAAGGGAGAAAAAGTAAATACCAATTGACACAAAGGAAATCTCCAGGTTAAAAAGCAATTATTACATAAATTAATAACGAAATAAATAAATAAATTTAAAAAAAAATTTAAGTCGCCTTGGTAATAGTAATAGTAATAAAAGTAATAGTAAAACACTACAGAAGGATCAACAAGTTAGGGGATCGAAGGAATGTTACAAATGTATGTGTCAGGGTTCGCCCGGGTCCTACCAGCATCAGCCACTAGATGCCGCCAGTACTGCCTTTTCAAGATTGCTCTGCTTCACCTATTTCTGTTCCTGATTACCCTGCCTCATTAGATGATATGTTTCACCTGTGTCTCGTTTGGTCGTCCCTATTTAGACCCTGTCGTTTGTGTCCTCGGGCGCTCAGTCTTGAGTTTGCCTAACCTCATGACAACACTCTTGTTCCAAGCTCCCGAGACTTCTTATTTGTTTTTGCCCAGTTTTTGTACTTGTTTTGAGTAAACCTCTATTTTTGCCACCTCGCCTCTGCCTTGTTCTCTGCACCTGGGTTCACTCAGCACACCTCCTAACAGCAAGACTGAGCCATGGACCCAGCAGAGAGCCAGCCTCCAGAGGTGGAGAGCCTGCGGGTGGCCTTGACGAACCAAGGGGCTGCGATTGGCCGACACGAGCGGCTTCTCCAACAAGTCCTGGACAACCTGCAGTCGCTCGCCCAGGCCGTCCAGCAGAGCCAGGCACAGGCTCCACCTATGGCCCTTGCGCCAGCGCTGCCTCCCATGGACCCGCGTCCTCCAGAGCACCGCGAACCACGACTGCCGGCGCCAGAGAGGTACGACGGTAACCCAGGGGGCTGTCGTGGCTTTCTGACACATTGCTCCCTGGCTTTCGAGCTCCAGCCATCACAGTTCCCCACCCAGCGCTCACAGGTGGCATACGTGGTCACGCTACTCACCGGCAAAGCACTCTCCTGGGCCACAGCCATCTGGAATCGGCAAACCCCGGCCTGCTCCAGCTACCAGGCTTTTGCCGGAGAGATGCGCCGAGTGTTCGACCACTCAGTCAGTGGGAGGGAGGCGTCGACACGGCTACTCCGGCTCCGCCAGGGGGGACAGAGCGTGGCGGACTACGCCATCGCATTCCGCACCCTCGCCGTGGCGTCTGGATGGAACAGCGAGGCACTCATCGCGGCCTTCCAGGAGGGCCTCAATGAGGGGGTCAAGGACGAGCTGGCATCCCTGGAGGCGCAGAAGGACCTGGACACGCTCATCGATGCAGCGATTCGGGTGGACAACCGCCTCCGGGAGAGACAAAGGGAACGCGATTTCCCCGCTTCACCAACACCAGCGCGCAGAGCGGCTCTGGGGACGAGGCCTCCCGAGCAGCTCCTGGCTATCCCGAGCTCGCCTCCAGCATCAAGGGAGGAGCCGATGCAAGTAGGCAGCACACGGCTCTCTCGGTCCGAACGTGACCGGCGGATGAGAGAGCGCTGCTGCTTGTACTGTGGGATCCCGGGGCATTTCCGTTCTTCCTGCCCTGAGCTCTCGGGAAAAGCCAACTCTCGTCCAGGGTAGGGAGAACTGCGACGAGGCCAACCCGAGCTCGAGGCGACCAGGGTCCTGCTGGCTGCCTCCCTCGCCTGGGGAGATCAACATCACTCCCTCCAAGCTATGGTGCATTCCGGCGCTGCAGGAAGCTTACTGGATGTAGGGCTAGCAAAAGCCCTAAAGCTCCCTCTGGCACCTCTAGAGCATCCTCTCACGGTGACAGCCCTGGATGGAAGACCACTGGGTTCCGGTAGCGTGTGCCATCTCACCGCCCCACTTTGGCTGTCACTGGAGGGAAAACATTCAGAGGTAATCCAGCTCCACCTCATCCACTCTCCTGAGTTTCCACTGGTCCTGGGCTACCCATGGCTAGCCCGTCACAACCCACATCTGGACTGGGCCTCCGGGCGTCTCACCGAATGGGGCCCTGCCTGCCACACCACCTGTCTTCGTTCTAGTCCGTCTTCTCACCCTCTCGAGTCTCCAGTCCGTGTCCAAGCTCGGGCCCCTTCCCAAGCCCCTGCCCTCTCCGGAGTTCCTGTCCGTGTCCTGGCTCCAGTCCGTATTCAAGGTCCCATCCATCCCGAGTTTTCACGAGTGCCCCACGAGTATGCCGATCTGAGGGAGGTCTTCAGCAAGAGACGGGCCACCACGCTTCCTCCATCGGTCCTATGACTGCGCCATCGACCTTCTGCCTGGCACCTGCCCTCCTCGAGGACTTCTCTTCTCTCTCTCTGCCCCTGAGACTACAGCCATGGAAGAGTACATCCGGGGGGCGCTCACCTCAGGGTTCATCCGCCCTTCTACCTCCCCGGCGGGCGCAGGGTTTTACTTTGTGGGTAAGAAGGATGGCGGCCTGCGTCACTGCATTGATTACCGTGGTCTGAACAAGATCACGGTCAAGAATCGCTACCCCCTTCCTCTCATGTCCACATCTTTCGAGCAACTGCAAGGCGCCACCATCTTCACCAAACTCGATCTTCGAAACGCATACAATCTCGTCCGCGTCCGCGAGGGGGATGAGTGGAAGACCGCCTTCAACACACCTACCGGCCATTATGAATACCTGGTCATGCCTTTTGGATTGGCCAATGCTCCCGCTGTCTTCCAGGCCTTTGTAAACGACGTCCTCCGTGAGTTTCTCAACCGCTCCGTGTTCGTCTACATCGATGACATCCTCATCTTCTCCAGGACCCTTCCCGAACACATACAGCATGTGAGACAGGTCCTTCACCGCCTGCTCGCCAATGGCCTCTATGTGAAGCTGGAGAAGAGTGAGTTCCACGCCACCACCGTTCAGTTCCTGGGGTTCGTCATCACCGAGGGTCACGTCCAGATGGATCCTGCCAAGACCGAGGCCGTCCGGGACTGGCCACCACCCACCTCGGTCAAACAGGTGCAGCGCTTCCTCGGGTTTGCCAATTTTTACAGGCGATTCATTCGGTGTTTTAGCACGGTGGCAGCTCCCCTCACCGCCCTCACTAGGACATCCACAGCCCGCTTCGCCTGGACTGCGGAGGCTGAGGGGGCGTTCAGGGCTCTCAAGATGCGGTTCACCGCTGCCCCTGTCCTGGCCACACCAGAGCCTACCCTACCCTTCGTGGTGGAGGTGGATGCTTCCGATGTGGGAGTGGGGGCCGTTTTGTCCCAAAGGACTCACGACAGGAAGCTCCATCCATGTGCTTTCTTCTCCCGTCGCCTCACCCCAGCGGAACGGAACTATGACATAGGGAACCGGGAGCTACTGGCAGTCAAACTGGCGTTGGAGGAGTGGCGGCACTGGCTGGAGGGGGCGCAACACCCATTTGTCGTCTGGACCGACCACAAGAACCTGACATACATTCAGGAGGCCAAACGCCTCAACTCCCGTCAAGCCCGATGGGCCTTGTTCTTCAATCGGTTCAACTTCATCCTGTCGTATCGTCCCGGGTCCAAGAACCTCAAGCCCGACGCTCTCTCCAGACAGTTTGACCCTCCTGAGCTGGTTGAACTCCCCGAGCCCATTCTCCAGAGCTCCTGCATCTTGGCTCCGGTCCGCTGGGGAATCGAGACGCAGGTCCGGCAGGCCCAAAGGAGGGAGGCGGATCCCGGCAACGGGCCCCCGGGTCACCTGTTTGTCCCGAAGGCTGTCCGATCACAAGTCCTGCAATGGGGGCATTCATCCCGCCTCACTGGCCACCCGGGGATCTCCAGGACCCTCGAGTTCCTCCGCAGGCGTTTCTGGTGGCCTACCATGGAGCAGGACGTCCGGTCCTTCGTCGCTGCCTGCACCATCTGCACCCAGAACAAGAACCCCCGGTCACGTCCCATGGGGCTGCTGCATCCCCTTCCCATCCCCAGTCGGCCCTGGTCACACCTCTCAGTGGACTTCATCACCGGCCTTCCACCGTCTCGGGGCCACACTGTCATCTTTGTCGTTGTAGACCGGTTCTCCAAGGCTTGCCGTTTTATTCCTCTGCCCAAGCTCCCCTCAGCTCTGGAGACTGCTGAGCTCATGGTGTGCACGTTTTCAGAGTGTTCGGCCTGCCCCTGGACGTGGTGTCAGACCGCGGTCCGCAGTTTGCATCCCGGTTCTGGAAAGCATTCCACCAGCTCCTCGGCGCCTCCGTCAGCCTGTCCTCCGGTTTCCACCCGCAATCCAATGGCCAGACGGAGCGGGTCAACCAGGACCTGGAGACAACACTGAGGTGCCTCGTGTCCTCCAACCCTGCCTCCTGGAGCGACCATCTAGTGTGGGCGGAATACGCTCACAACACTCTGCGCTGCTCTTCCACTGGCATGTCCCCGTTTGAGTGCCAGTTCGGGTACGTACCTCCTCTGTTTCAGGAGCAGGAGGCGGAGGTGGAGGTGCCGTCAGCCCAGCGGTTCGTCCAGCGGTGCCGACGGACCTGGCAGAGGGCTCGTCAGGTCCTGCTGAGGACATCCCGGCAGCAGCAGATCCAGGCCAACCGACGGCGCAAACCAGCGCCTATGCTCCGTCTGGGCCAGAGGGTCTGGCTGTCCACCAGGGACCTTCCATTACGGGTGGAATCACGCAAGCTCGCGCCACGGTATGTTGGGCCCTTCAAGATCGTGCGGCGGGTCAATCCTGCCGCATACCGTCTTCTGCTCCCCAGGTCCATGAGGATAAACCCCACCTTCCACGTGTCGCGGCTCCGACCGGTGGTCACCAGCACCTTGGCGCCCACCACGAGGCCTCCTCGGCGCCTCGCATCATCGACGGTCAGCCCGCCTACACGGTCCGCCGGCTCCTGGACTCCCGCCGGGTCCGCGGGGCCCTGCAATACCTGGTGGACTGGGAGGGTTACGGGCCGGAGGAGCGCTCCTGGGTTCCGGCCCGGGATATCCTGGACCCCTCTCTGATCCAGGATTTCCGCCGTCGCCACCCGACACTCCCTGGAGTAACGTCGGGAGCCGTTCCTAGACGGGGGGGTCCTGTCAGGGTTCGCCCGGGTCCTACCAGCATCAGCCACTAGATGCCGCCAGTACTGCCTTTTCAAGGTTGCACTGCTTCACCTATTTCTGTTCCTGATTACCCTGCCTCATTAGATGATATGTTTCACCTGTGTCTCGTTTGGTCGTCCCTATTTAGACCCTGTCGTTTGTGTCCTCGGGCGCTCAGTCTTGAGTTTGTCTAACCTCATGACAACACTCTTGTTCCAAGCTCCCGAGACTTCTTATTTGTTTCTGAATGAAAAAGAGGAAGTACAAGGCCGATTGGTGGGCTTTTGGAGAGTGGGTAGAGGAAGCAAATAAAAGTGAAAAGAACAAAGATGAGAAGCAGGGAGAGGGAAAGGGCCTCGAGATGGAGATCAGGGAAAGAGACAGGGCCAGGAAAAGGAACAAAGAAAGCAGAAACCGTCAGCCCCACCACCGTATAATGCTCATAAATGTATTTCCTTGTATCCTACGTTCCTGGTGAAAATACTGGATCTGGACCTGGACTCCTATCCTTACGTACGGGGTCAACCTCCAAATCTACCCAACCTCGTCCTTAACGACAAGCCTAACATCATCATATTCTATAAGTATTCGACTTACTGTATTACGTTTTAGGAGTCAGTTAGTTGGTCTATTAGAAATACATTTTTCCTAGGACATATTGTGTATTATTACCAGGTGCGTTGTATTACATTTCAATGCATATATGTATGAAAGTATGTATATGTATGTGACGAATAAACCTCTTGAATCTTGAATCTTGGATCAACGCAGGCATACCAGTGGTCGACCTCGACAGCGATGACGACGAGATACCACAAGCCTACGCCGGAGGCCTGAAAGTTGTTTTCCACAACCACAGTTGACTGGTGAAACCTGGAAAAAAGGGGGCACTTCCCCTGACACCATATAAGACTCATCTACAGTCCACATTCATCAATCGACTGATGTTCCCACTCGGTGACATGTTGAAACGCTCGTTTGTCACCTGGAAGACGTCGACCCTCGGTGACACCATCCTCCATGCTCAACACGCCTATGAGACAAACCAAAGGGACAAAGACGGCAAACAAGATCAAAAGGCCAGACCCCACGAGGCGGAAGATTCCGTGGAAGCTGTCGCAATAGACCGAGGCCGAGGAAGTCCCAACATAGGCCGCAACACCTGCCATCGCTGCGGCCAGAAGGACACTGGACCAGCGACTGTTCCATGCTGCGACAGAAACGACCACAGGGCAACTGGGTCGGACAGGGGAATCTGGACAATATCCGAGTTGACGCCCGGAGGAGGGGACCCCAGGGAACGACCCAAGCCATGGCTCTGCACACCCTGATCAGATTACACATACACACACACATGTGAATATTGTGAATCGCACCCACACACACTCAATTACACCCGATAAAAGTAATGATGAAATACACATGTCCATGAATGAGAATGCCGTTGTCGAGTTCCCAACCATTGATTTACATATTTGAAGTCACAAATTAACCTTTCTCGTTAGTGTGCCTCACGCACACTAATATCCTCCACCAAAACACCCGTTAAACCTCCTTTGTCTGATAAAACATGTACCGCCATCGGCTGTAGCAAAATTTGAAAATAATGACACTACACTGCACTACTCATCTTTGGTGCAAAGGCTCAGAGACAGAAATTTGCAGCTCATCTCAGTTCTCTGTTTCTGGACAGCAAGTCAAAAATCTGGGTGTAATAAGTGGTCTCCTTCATCAGCTACAAATTGTCTCAGCAGAACAATCCAACACTGCAGTTGGCGCCGGAGAGCGTCAGTGAAAAGGCACTTCGGGAGTTGGCGGACAAGTTTGCAGCTGCGCTATATGAAGGCCTTCAGCGACATGTCATCCCAGCTCCACATGACTACCGCCATGGCCTACAACAGCTTTGAGAACGTGATGGACGAGGTTTTTCGGGACAGGATCAACTGGGGACGCATGGTGGGCCTGTTAGCCTTTGGAGGTGCCCTCCACGTGGATTGCGTGCAGAAGGACATGATCAACACATGGTGCCCTGTATCATAGACTAGATGACCATATACCTGGGCCACCACCTTGATCCATGGATCCAGAGTCAGGGAGGATGGGTGAGTACCTCTGCTTAAACAAAGTAACCTTGTTGCCTTAACATTTTAAGTAGAGACTTTGTTATTTCAACTAATGCATTAAAATTGGGTTAGGCAAACAAAAAGAAAAAAGAAACCGACCTGGTGTCAGTTGGGCCGGTACAATGTGATCTCGTCTTTATACTACTTTTTCTTTTATTTTTTTAAACTGTGATGTCAGCATGCTGGGCATACAACATAGAGTATTTGTATGCCATTGCATTCAGGACAGAGTTAGTCTGCAAGTGGAGTTCAAGTTCTCAACCTGCAATGCAACTCTTTATTAATTCTTAAATCATCAAGAACTGCTGCAATAACTCTGTCCTGTGGATGACCTGTAGAATGAAAAGAGCACAGTTTTTGGTTATAGAGAGCCACCACCAACCCCCCTCTTTGGAGACCTATTTATCATGTTTGGGTATAAAACAACTGATCACTACTCCAAGAGGGGGACAATCATCACGGTGAGACAAATAAACATAGAAACAAACAACATTTACACCAAAACATGAACATTGGACGACAACATGTCTTGAAAAACTGAATTAGGTCAAGGAAAACTGGAACTCAAACTGGTCACGTGGCCTCTTCCTGTCATAGTTATGGTAGTAAATGAGGGAGGAAAGCAACCAGGAGGTTTCTGGGGTAACCTCCAGGCAGACGTGCGTGCGTGCGTGCGTGCGTGCGTGCGTGCGTGCGTGCGTGCGTATGTAGGATGTCCACCGGTAAGTCTACATGACTTATCCCCATAGGTACTGGTGTAGAAGGTCGGTATTATGTTGCGGCGCCTCCAAACAGTGCAAGGGGCCACGAAGCCTCCCCGAACTCCGGCTGTAATAAGTGATTTTTCTCTATCACGTTTCAATTGATTGGCAAGAAAATAACCTGATTTGTCATTGAATTCAAAAAAATTTGCTCTTGTTCCTGTCATAAGGAATTGTGTCTTTGATGGATTTCAAGTTGAGATGTAATTGTTCTGATCTCATTTCGGATTTGCTCAGAAGATGAGTGGGTCTGTTGGGAATGCAACTCCTTTAGTCGCTGTTCGAGTTTATTTGGGCATTCTTGTCCTTTCTTTTTCTCGTGAGTGGAGAATGAAATAATATTACCTCTTAGAACTGCCTTAGCTGTTTCCCAAAGTAAGGATGGTGATATTTCTGGGGAGTCATTCAGTTCAGTGAAGGAAGTCCATTCTCTTGAAAATAAATGGTTAAATTCTTTATCTGTTAAAAGTGAGGTGTTAAACCGCCACCTGCTGGGAGGGTTCCCGTTTGTTTCCTTTATCAGGTTGAAACTAATCGGCCCGTGATCGGAAATTACAATAGGGTGAATTTCTGGATTTGTGATTTTGGACAGTGCGGAGTTATTTGTCAAGAAAAGGTCGATTCGAGAGAAACTTTGGTGGGATGGTGAATAATATGTGTATTCTATAGAATGTGGGTTATTTGATCTCCAACAATCCCCAACAGCAAGATCACTCATATATTGTTTTATAGTGTCCGGCAAACGCCAGGATTTGGGAATATTTCTGGTTTGAGAAAGGTCTAAATTTGGATCCAGTACTGTGTTGAAGTCTCCTCTCATAAATGATAGTTTATTCAGAAAATTCTAAAAGTTTTGAAAATATATTGTGAAAGAAATTTTGGTCATCTTCATTGGGGCCATAAATATTAGCTAAGGTTCATTTGATGTTACCTAAAATCCCATTCATCATTATGAAACGCACTTCTGTGTCTGATATTGTGGTTTTATTTTGATATGGGATACTTTTATTGATCAATATAGATAGACCTCTTTTTTTTGAGTTGTATGATGCCGAAAACATCTGACTAAGCCATTTAGCTTTGAGTTTGAGGTGCTCAAATGCAGTGACGTGGGTTTCTTGCAGTAGACAGAAGCTGGGGTTCATCTTGGTGAGGTGAGTTAGTATTTTGCTACGTTTAGCAGGTGAGCCCAAGCCTCTCACATTCCAGTCTCGCTGTGGAACTGTGTTCCAGGGTTGGATGATTAACAGGGCGATTGCAATGGCAAGAAGGATTATTTACAGACCTGATCATTTTTTTCCTGTTGACGGGGCGTCATCCTTTTCAAGTACGAGTTCTGTCATGGCATATCCCTTTCGTGGAGATGGAGGTTACTTGCACATATCCCGCTAGGATCGTGATCTCAGTTCACGTCCCATGATTCTCCGTTGTTGCCGTTTATCTGGTCCTCTGGAAGGTTGCAGACTTTCTTGCAATGAGATGCGTGTGCCCACGTAGGTCGGTCTGCCACCTTAACTGATGCTGCAGTGGTGAGGAGGATCTGGAACGGTCCAAGGAATCTGACAGAGTTCCTGCTTTTCCTCCTACAATTTCCCCCTCCTAAAGCACGGATTTTGGGGTCCGAGTCCCACCTGATGTGCTTGTAAGCAGAGTTGCCAGCAAAGGCATGCTGGCCCCATAACCCAGAGATTGATTGATCAAAACCATTCTCTGTAAAGGCCTGACCTTTACTATCAGTCAAACTACATTTGGACCCGACCTCTATCTAACAATATGTTGAGGAGAAAACTGCTTCCTACCTAGAAATCATCTATTTACGGCCCATAAACCAAATGTCTATGGATCAAGCCATTCTCTTACAATTTCACCTTTCGAAAACAAGAGCATGTGGGCTCAAAGCTTATCTGGGGTTCTTGAAAGCAGAGTAACCATAACCCTGATGTTGATTGATCAACACCATCCTCCACTAATCCTTCCCCTTTGCTACCATAACATGCCCACTACATGTTGAAAAGGAAACAGCTCCTTATTTACACAACGTTTATAGAACAGATGGTCATACTGGTCACAAAACAATTTAAGACCAGTCATGACAACTCAGGAACATCTTCTGACCAGTCATGACAATTCTCCCCTCCTAAACCAAGGATTGTGAATTTGAGTCCCACCTGAGGAGCTTATGAGCAGAGTTATCAGAGGAAGATGCTGGGCCCATAATCCAGAGGTCAATGGATCAAAATCATCCTCTGCTAAGGCCTTTCCTTTGCTACAAAAGGATGTGAACTCATGCAAATATGTGTTGACACGGAAAAAGCTTCCTACCTAGACAACGTGTACTTAACAGGTGTTGATGCTGATCACACAAACGTTCTTGACAATTTCACCTCCCAAACAAAACATTGTTGGTTTGAGTCCTATCTGGCTTCTTCAAAGCAGAATGATGTTTATGGATCAACACCATCCTCCATGAAGTCCTCCCCTTTGCTACCACAACATATGATTCAGGATGTGAACTCATGCCAACTATATGTTGAAAAGGAATCAGCTTCTTATCTCCATAACATTTAATGAACAGGTGGTCATGCTGTTCACAAAACAATTTCAGACCAGTCATGACAACTCATGAACATTTTATGATCAGTCATGACAAGTCTCCCCTTGTAAACCAGCTATTGTGAATTCAAGTCCCATGTAAGGTGCTTGTGAGCAAAGTTCCCAGCAGAAGCAGGCTGGGCCCATAATCCAGAGGTCAATGGATCACAACCGTCCTCATGCTCAA
Organism: Zeus faber; assembly: GCF_960531495.2. Classification (NCBI taxonomy): domain Eukaryota; kingdom Metazoa; phylum Chordata; class Actinopteri; order Zeiformes; family Zeidae; genus Zeus; species Zeus faber. The sequence continues at coordinate 22,402,713 of NC_137208.1, forward strand.
CCCATGCTAATATATGTTGACACCGAAAAAGCTTGCTACCTAGACAACGTTTATTTAACAGTTGTTGATGCTGATCGCAAATCAATTTCAGACCAGGCATGAGAACTTTTGACCACTCATAACAATTTACAACCAGTCATGACAATTTTCCCTCACAAATGCATTCTTTGGGATGTGAACTCATGCTAATTGTTGTAATCAAAACAGCTAAGGCATGCTGCCCACATAATCCAGAGTTTGATTGCTCAAAACCATCCTCTCTTGAGAACTTACCTTTACTATCAGACCAAATGCATTTGGACCTAAACTCTAGCTAACTACATGTTGAGGAGGACACTGCTTCTTACCTATAAATCATCTATTTACCAGGTGTTGATGCTGATCGCAAAACATCTTCCAACCATTCATGAAAATCTCCCTCCACTTTTGATGATTTCACCTCCTATACAAGGGATTGTGTGCTCAAGTACCACAAGAGGCTCCCAAAAGCAGAGTGGCGCAGCGGAAGCGTGCTGGGCCCATAACCCAGAGGTCGATGGATCGAAACCATCCTCTGCTAAGGCTTTGTTTTCTGTACCAAGATGTGGATTGTACTGATTTCATGTTCAGAACAAAACAGCTTCTTACCAATATAATATGCTCCTAACAGGTGTTCTCTAAACTGATACTGAGTAAGCTTTGAAAAAAAGGGAGCTTCTTACATGTACTTAACAGGTGTTGATGCTGATCACACAAACGTTCTTGACAATTTCACCTCCCAAACAAAACATTGTTGGTTTGAGTCCTATCTGGCTTCTTCAAAGCAGAATGATGTTTATGGATCAACACCATCCTCCATGATGTCCTCCCCTTTGCTACCACAACATATGATTCAGGATGTGAACTCATGCCAACTATATGTTGAAAAGGAATCAGCTTCTTATCTGCTGTTCACAAAACAATTTCAGACCAGTCATGACAACTCATGAACATCTTCTGACCAGTCATGACAAGTCTCCCCTTGTAAACCAGCTATTGTTAATTCAAGTCCCATGTAAGGTGCTCATGAGCAGAGTTCCCAGCAGAAGCAGGCTGGGCCCATAATCCAGAGGTCAATGGATCACAACCGTCCTCTGCTCAACCCATGCTAATATATGTTGACACCGAAAAAGCTTGCTACCTAGACAACGTGTATTTAACAGTTGTTGATGCTGATCACAAAACAATTTCAGACCTGGCATGAGAACTTTTGACCACTCATGACAATTTACAACCGGTCATGACAATTTTCCCTCACAAATGCATTCCTTGGGATGTTACATCATGCTAATTAACAACAAGTATAAACGATGTCAACTAGAAAAAAGTATTTGCTTGCTGTTTAAACTGATCATAATGGTGTTACGTAAGCTGTCAAGAATATAGCAATTTCACTGCAGTAAATTGCCAAAATTCTCTATCTTGTTGCCATTGTATATGAAAATTCGGTGTTTTGTTCAGGTGTACTAGGCAGCCCCAGTGGCCTAATGGATAAGGCACTGGCCTCCTAAGCCAGGGATTGTGGGTTCAAGTCCCATCTGGGGTGCAGAATGCATGCAGGCCTCATGACCCATTGTTCAATGGATCAAAACCACATACTCTTTAGGCCTCTAATTTGCTCCCACAGGATGTCAGCTCATGTATTTGTCGTAAAAAAAACTGCTTATTCCCGACACAACCAGAATCCAACGAGTGCTCATGCTCTTCACAAAAACACTCATGACTACTCACAAATACTTTAAAACCAGTCATGACAAGTTTCCCCTCCTTAACCAGGGATTATCAGTCCGAGTCCCACCTGATGTGCTTATGAGCCGAGCTAAATACTGAGGTTTGCTGCACCCATAATCCAGAGATTGATTGATCAAAACCATCCTCTGTTAATGCCTTTACTATCAGACCAAATGCATTTGGACCTGAACTCTAGCTGACTATATGTTGATGAGGACACTGCTTCTTACCTAGAAATCATCTGTTTACTAGGTGATCGCAAAACATTATTTAACAGATATTAATGTTGATCGCAAAGTGTATTCTTTGGAACCTACAAAAAAGTATTTGCTTGCTGATGAAACTGATCACAGTGGTGTTTCCTAAGCTGTCAAGTATATAGCAGTTTCATAACAGTAAATTGCCAAGAAATAGTTTTTCTACCTTGTTGCCTTGCTCTAAGGGCTCTCGTCTCCTGGTCTAGGTGATTATTGAGCACCTTGTGCAGCTCAACAATTTCACAATTCTTCAGCTGATCTACTTACTGTCTGAGCTGTCTGTGCAGACTCCAACTCATCCGTCAGCACCGGATTTCAATGTGGGCCTTGGTTAGTCGGCACAAAGCCTTTTCCCGCTGCAGACAGGAACCCCCAATACCGACTGCCTGGCCATACCGCAGCCTGACCTCTGCTCCATATGTATTCTCTTTCCATCCCTGGGCATCGACGTCCAGTTGGTGGCCTTGTGCAGGGATGTCCTCTTGATCCTTCAGAGCCATCTGTCTTCTCCAGCAGGGAAGTCCTCTCTCCAAGAAGGTAGACCACTTGTTCTGTAGCACTCCTGTGGATCATGTCCGTTAGTCCATGCTGGCACAGCATTTCAACCACCTTGTTTCTCTGGGTATCTTGCAGAAATATTAGCTGATGCAACTGTCCTCTCTTCTATTGCTTTGGCCAAAAGATTTTTGTCCTCTGTCAAGGCACGGATTGGTGCCAAGGACTTGATTAATTCTGCCATCTCATTGGCATATACCAGGCATGCAAACTTGTCACCTTTTGGCGAAATTTGCCGTTTTGAAACCAAAATTGGTCACCTGGGGGTGGCTTCAATCCATCTGTATGTCGATCTCCCAAAATGTGCGGGCGCCTAGTGTCGTCTGCACCCTGCTGTCACTTGGCTTCAAGAAAAGCCATGATAGGGACATACAAGCTATGTCCCATTTCAGGGGCTTCCGCCTTGTGGGCTGCATTTTAAGACCGAATGCATTACACCGGCACAACGAAGTGCTGGCCCATTCTGAAGGCTCCTTCAAATGCGGTCAAGAAATGAATCCTTGTTTTCCCCGATTTAAACAATATGTTTAAAAAAAAACAATAGATACAATACAACAATATAATCAGTAACAACAGCATCAGACATCACTCCCCTCCTTTCAGAATATTTATAATGGACAAAGAAAAACACATAAATAAATGAGTAAAATAAAAAAATATAAAATAAATAAAAATAATAATTAAGTAAATTAATAAGTGAATCATAATTATAAGAAGAGTTATAATAACAGTATTCATTGTGACAGGTATAGCATTAAAAACAGTACAGGACATACTAACAGTGTAATGCAAGCACTATATTATTCCTTTAGATATTGTTACAGTGCACTCAGCCTTTCTGGTGGTTTACCCAGACCCTTAGTGGTTTATAGAGCCATACAGCGCCCTACGCACCCACCAGGGCCAGCGACCACAGCCAACAGCCCCAGGGAGCACCCAAGACCCCCACAGAACATAACAGCTTCAAGCCTGATCATGGACATCAGTGTTAAGAGAAGTCCTATTCTGTAAAAAGGTTACAAAGCCTCCCCAGCATTCATCAAAAAGTAGTATTTTTTTCCTGAGATTAAACATAATCTTTTCCGAGGGTAAGTATGATGAAAGCTCTCTAAGCCACAAAGATACATCAGGGGGTTCCCCACTTTTCCAGCGAACGGCTATACAATTATTCGCTGCAAATCGGGTTAGCCGGATGAACCGAACATTGCACCTCATATTGATTGGTAAAACTGAGAAGTCCCCCAGAAGTGCCAGTCTCGGGTTAATCTCAACCCCCACAATTATTTTGATGATTCAAGATTCAAGATTCAAGATTTTTTATTTGTCACATACATATACATACTTTCCTACATATATGCAGTGAAATGCAATGCAACGCACCCGGTGATTGCACACAATATGTCCTAGGAAAAAAAATAAAAGTAAAAAATTCCTTAAAATGAAATAAAATGGAATAGATAGAGGGAATATGCCTATGTATATACAGATATGTGCAATTAAAGTGGCATGTGAATTAAAGTGGCATGTGAATGTGAATGAGTGAGTGAGGTAGTGTTTGGGATAATACAGCACAGTATACAACAGTACGGCGCAGCAATAGGGCATCACGAGCAACCCTGAACAGTGACACAGTATGCGGTACAGTATGCTACATACAGTACAGTAGGTAGTGGAGCCTAGTGTATGGCTCAGTTAGGACCCCTGGTGAGGTCATCATTGACAGTTCTAATGGCTTGCGGGAAAAAACTCAGTCTCAGTCTCTCTGTTCTCGCTGTGTGACTGCGGAGGCGCTTGCCTGACCGCAGCAGCTGAAACAGTCCGTTGTTGGGGTGATGAGGATCCTTCATGATCCTGCAGGCTCTGCTACTACACCTCCTGGTGTATAGCTCCTGCAAGGGGGGGAGGGTAGTTCCAGTGGTACGTTCAGCTGAACGCACCACCCTCTGCAGGGCCCGCCTGTCCTGGGCAGTACAGTTCCCAAACCAGGCAGTGATGTTGCCTGTCAGGATGCTCTCCACTGCTCCAGAGTAGAAGGACTTGAGGATTCTCACCGAGACCCGGAATTTCCTCAGATGCCTGAGGTGGTAGAGACGCTGCCTCGCCTTTCTCACCAGAGTGTCTGTGTGAACAGTCCATGTTAAGTCCTCTGTGATGTGGACTCCCAGATATCTGAAGCTGCTCACCCTATCGACAGAAGTCCCATTAATCCACAAGGGCGCGTGCGTCCTCGATTGTGATCCACGCCTAAAGTCCACAATAAGCTCCTTGGTTTTGCTGACGTTCAGGTGTAGGCTGTTGTCCTGGCACCAGAGTGACAGGTCAGCCACCTCCTCGCGGTAGGCCTTCTCATCGCAGTCGGTGATCAGGCCCACGACCACGGTGTCGTCAGCAAACTTGATGATGGTGTTGGAGCTGGACCTGGCCACACAGTCATGTGTGTACAGGGAGTACAGTAGGGGGCTGAGGACGCAGCCCTGGGGGGGATCCTGTATTCAGGGTGAGGGAGCTTGACATGTACTTCCCCACCTTGACCACCTGGGGGCGGGCTGTGAGGAAGTCCAGGATCCAGGTGCACAGCGGACCATTCAATCCGAGCTCCATCAGCTTGACAGCCAGTCTGGTGGGGACTATGGTGTTGAAAGCTGAACTATAATCGATGAACTAATCAGATGCGTTAACGTGGTGTGCAGTACCTGAGAGACCGCGTCATCCGTGGATCTGTTTTGCCGGTACGCAAACTGCAAAGGGTCTAAGGTGCGGGGAAGGGAGGCGCAGATGTAATCCTTAATCAGCCTCTCGAAACACTTCATGACCACCGAGGTGAGGGCCACCGGACGGTAGTCATTCAGGCAGGTTGGAGAGGCGATCTTCGGGACAGGAACGACGGTGGACATCTTGAAGCAGGACGGGACCACTGATTCAGCCAGGGAGATGTTGAATATTGTGGTGAACACCGGAGCTAGCTGGTTAGCACAGGTCTTCAGTACTCGCCCAGATATGCCATCTGGGCCCGCAGCTTTCCTGGTGTTCACCCGCATCAGAGCCCTCCTGACCTCGTGCACGGACATTGAGAGGGCGGGCTCATCCCCAGCGGTGTAACTCCAATGAGCCCGCGAGCCAGCGGTGTTGCTGCCAGACTCGAACCGCGCATAAAAGGAGTTCAGTTGGTTGGCTAGGGAGGCGTCCACACTCGTGGCTGGGGAGGAGCTGCTCTTGTAGTTTGTTATTGTTCGCAGCCCCTCCCCTATGGTATCCAAGATAGACCTCCAGTATTGCTCCAGACATCTACACGTCCAGAACATATGTAAAAGAGTCCCTGTTTCAGTCTTACATCTCGGACAATACTCTGAGGAACTGCTACTAATCTTATGGAGGCGTTGAGGTGTCAGGTAAACCCTGTGTATAAGGTTAAACTGTAAGAGTTTGTGTCGACTGTGTCGATATTCTGATGAGAGTAGGGCAATGGGCCTATGGGATCAACAGAGTTTTGGATCTTTGCATGGCTTTAACAGAATTGTAATCAGAGCCTGTTCTAAAGTTTTTGGCAGGTTGTGGATTTCAAGTGCATGCTTAAACATATCCATCAGTGGTGTAATCAGATTAGATGCAAATGCTTTGTAGAAGTCCATAGGAAACCCATCTGGCCCTGGCAATTTTCCTCCCGAAAGCCTTCCTATTGCACCTAGAAGTTCCTGTTTAGCAATGTCAGCTTCTAGACTGTCCCGTGTCTCCGCAGTCAACCCCGGCATGGTGAGTCCCACTAAGAAGTTATTCATTTTATGAGTATCTACACCCTGAGAGGAGTACATGTCCAGGTAGAAGTCCTTGAAGGTTTCATTAATACGTTTAGGATTATGAACGACAGTGACAGCATCATTGATCTTAACTGAGGGGATACATCTTGAGTTGTCCTCTTTTTGGATCTGCCAGGCTAGTTATTTACCACTCTTATCCCTGTGTTCAAATTTATTTTGTTTAGTTCTAGCCATTGCATTTTCAATCACTACAGTGGTTAGCACGTCATACTCATTCCCTTTGTTGTTGAGCAAGTCAAAAGTCATCCCATTTAGCATTTGAATATGCTCCTTTTCAAGATTCTTTATCTCTGATTCAAGTGTTTTGGCCTTTACAAGCTTTTGTTGCATTTTTTTCCATGATGCATAACTTCTAGTCACACCTCTTAAATAAGCCTTTAAGGATTCCCACACAGCAGTTGATGAGGCAGTCCATTTGTTAATGCTAAGAAAACTGTCAATGTTGTTTTATGATAACTTTAACATAATCTGTGTCATTGAGCAGGTGCATGGGGAATTACCAAAGTCTATGACTACTAGCGATATTCTTCTGAGACATCAGGAGCATAAGAGGAGCATGGTCTGAATAAGTTATAGGTAGATATTCACATGAGGATATGAGGTGGATTCTTTCAGCGTGAGCAAGAAATATATCATTCTGGAATAGCTTTTATGAGCATGTGAGTCAAAAGAGTATTCGTGCAACAATTTTTGTCTTTCCCTCTAGACATCTACAATTTGGAAATCTAACATTTCTTCATGGAGTGCCTTAGCTGCTTGGGTCCATCCTTAGAAGATGACCGATCTAAGGGTGGATCCAAAACTACATTCATATCTCCACAGACTTTGGAAAATTGAGGGCTGTCATAATTCAGGCCATAATATTAACTAGTGTAGTAGATTCACCTGCTATGGTGCCTTTATGAATCAGGTATCTGCCCTGTGTGTCTTTCTCAACGTTATCCACATGCAAACGGACATTTTTACTGTAAACGATGAATAGAAGATCTGTCCCTGCCATTGACGTGTCAGATTGGCATGTTCAGCATCTGTGAGATGTGTCTCCTGTAGTAGAGCTATGTCTATTTTATGATTTTTTTAGAAAGCTAAGTACCTTTTTACGTTTGGACAGTTTATTGATGTCATAAGTGTTCCATGTCAAATACCGAAGTGCTACAGTTGTCATTTCACGTATCTATTTTTCCCAAAAGGTAATATAAGATCCAATTAAACCAGTTAGGATATTTAGCCCAGGCCACTGTTTTATGTAAGGCGTTCATTTGTATGTCCTGTACCATAGTTGAAGGCAAATATAAAAGAAGAAACAAAAGAAATAAGAAACAAATAAAAAAAACAAAAAAACAAACAAAGGCAAAAAGTCAAACCAAACCCTACATGCACCCCTTTGACCCCACTTCCTGCCCAACTGAGGAAGTGCCAAAACCTTAGTCTTATTGAGACTTTTTTTGTTGCAGCTGTAACCCAACATTATTATACATTAGTAAATGGTACCAATCCTCCTTAAAACTGAAATAGTCTATTAGCCTAATCCACTTGTCATTTAGCCAGGTTCATAACAAAACACAATTTAAACATTTTTCGAAGTAGGACAATTCCCTATAATAACACCTGGGGAGGCTATTCCGGCAACTCTCCCGGTGTGAGAAACCTTGAACATCAAAACCAGAGAAAGTAAAATAAAAACCAACTAAGAGTAAAAGAGCAGCATATGGTAGGATAATCACCTAGACCAGGAGGTGAAAGCCCTTGGAGCGAGGGTGCATTCCCTTGATGCTGAGAAGAGCTCCATGCAAGAGTGGGTGGTATCTCTGCAGGACGACGTGGATTGGCTGGAGTTTGCACTCCAACTGCAGCTGCAAGATGGTAAACAGCAGCTCCTGACTCTACAGGCACAGGCAGACCAGGCCCATGAGATGGCTAAATGTCATGCTTCTGAGTTGGCCCAGATCAACCAGATGCGCAGGATTTTAAATGAGAAGATAATTGCTCAGACAGACTGCCTTGCAAATATGGAGAAAGCAGAGGTAGCACTGCATAATAAGGTGCATCCTTTATCATTTTGAGTAAGCAGTTAGTAAAGGAAGGGATTTTCTAACAGTATAAGGCAGGAGCTACTGTAGATGGGACAAGGGTTGCACAGCAAACAATGTTTAACTTTGCAGCTCTTGGTTTTATGAATTGTTTAAAGATGACAAGACGGACAAACTGACTGTGATGGGAGTGAAAGAAGCAACTTTTTAATTGCTTGCTTATGAGGCCTAGATGTCCAATGCGCTCTCTCCATTAAGATACAGAGACAGAGACACTCTTTGAGTGCGTTCGAAAGGCACATTGACAGAAATAACAAAGAGACACTGTAGGAATTGAAATCCATGACGCCTTCATAAATGTTGCATCACCTGCTACGATGAGGATGGGACTCGAACCCACGCGTGCAGAGCACAATGGATTAGCAGTCCATCACCTTAACCACTCGGCCACCTCATCCGAAAAGGATTGGCACATCCTCAACAACAACCGTGCATACCATTCTTCATCATTTTGAGTTATTCCGGGGAAAGAAAAGTACAGAGTTCTTTTTACACTCCAACTACCTTGCCAAGGACTTACACACTACATGTTTTGGTCTTGTACTGACTCAACTGATGGATAATAAGGAACTGCTCCAGCCAGATTTGAGCAACACACATTGGAGGCAAATTGACAAGATAAAGTCAGGGCAATAATGTAAGGCACGACAATCCAAGAAACCCTCACATGTTTCCCAAAATGGGCATTGGTGGTATAGTGGTGAGCATAGCTGCCTTCCAAGCAGTTGACCTGGGTTCGATTCCCAGCCAATGCAATTTGAGATCTGGTTGTTTATCTAACACTGACTTCCCAGTGTATTTTATATATTTGGAGGCAAATAAACATCAGGGTAATAATTACATTACATTTAGCAGACGCTTTTATCCAAAGCGACTTACAATCATTTAAACACCGATGGACGCAGCCATCAGGAGCAATTAGGGGGTTAAGTGTCTTGCTCAAGGACACTACAGCATGCTAGCAGGAGGAGCCTGGGATCAACCAGCAACCTTTAGATTACTTTAGAAGACTGTGGCAAGTCTGTGCTGTGCCAAGAGTGCAACAGCAACAAAGACCCATCAGCGCGTCATCCAGGGCCCGCCCCATGGAAAACCGATGCCCACGTGAGCACCGTAGATCACAGCGGGAGCGACAGCCGCTGGAAGCCATTCCGTCTGTGACATCCAAATGCACGGATATCTGTGGAAGTATGAACACGTCAAAATCATGCTCCAAAATCTGTCTTGCATTTGTGTATCCTGTGGGCCAAAGAGACCTAGCCATGAAGACCTACATTGTTCTTGATGACCAGAGCAACAAGTCCCTAGGCAAAACTGAATTCTTCCAACAATTCGGAATCCAAGGCACAGGAACAAGATATAATTTGAAGACATGTTCAGGAGTGGTGGATACGGCCGGACGGCGAGCCAGCAACTTCATGGTAGAGTCATAAGATGGCAACATTCACATTCCCTTCCCTACTCTGATTGAGTGCAACATGCTGCCAGACGACAGGTCTGAAATACCATCACCAGACGTAGCCAGACACCATCCTCACCTCAAATACTAGCAGACAAAATCCCAGTCCTGGACCCAGACGCGCCCATCCTTATTCTCCTTGGGAGAGACTTAATTCAGGTACACAATGTGCGGGAACAATGTAATGGGCCACACAACGCACTGTTTGCCCAACGACTCGACCTTGGATGGGTGATAATTGGAGATGTGTGTCTGGGAAGAGCACACAAACCCACCACTGCCAGTGTCTTCAGAACCAGTGTGCTGAGGAGTGGGCGCCAATCCCACCTCAGCCCATGCACCAGCAGCTTAACGGTCAGAGAGAAGATTGACAGCCCTGATCCACGCCACATCCCTCCATGTGTGTCTCATTCAGCCGATGAAACAGACAGCCTGGGCAGAAACCTGTTTCAAAGAACACAACGCGACGACCAATTTGGCCTCTCCATCAAAGATGAGCTGTTCCTTGACCTCATGGATAAGGAGGTTTACATGAATGAAGCACACTACTGGGTAGCACCGCTGCCATTAGGCCAAACAGGCTGCGTCTGCCCAACAACAGTAAACATGCTGTTAACCGCCTTGCCTCCCTCCGCCGCATGCTGGAAAAGAAACATGCAATGAAAGAACACTTCTTCAACTTCATGCACCTGTCACAATTCAATGAAAGGTCTTAGTCAGGGAGCTGTCTGCCGAACAAGCTGAATGGGATGCTCCCCTGCCAGCGTTAAAAGAGGAACAATGGAAAATGTGGACAAACTCACTCTGTGAGCTTGAGCAGCTTCAGATTGAAAGACCCTATGTGCCCGTTTCCTTGTGCTCCACAAAACACAGAGAACTCTGTGTCTTCTCTGATGCTTCCACTATGGCCATATCAGCAGTGGCCTATCTTAAAGCAACAGGTGAAAACGGACACATTCACATTGGATTCGTCATGAGCAAGTCAAAGCTGGCTCCTCATCCCCCACATACTGTTCCACGGCTCGAACTTTGTGGTGCTGTCTTGGCTGTTGAAATGGCGGACTTGATTATAGACAGCCCAATCGTATTGGGCTACAACAACAAGCAGTGGAGGCAGGAACAGGCGTTGGCCGACGCATTCTGGAAACGCTGGCGTCAAGAGTACCTGGTGTCACTCCGACCAAGGAGAAATTGGCACGTGGACAAGCCAAACCTTAGCCAAGGAGATGTTGTGCTGCTCAAGGATGCACAGGTCAAGCAGAACGAATGGCCAGTCGGAGTGGGGTGAACGCCATTCCCAGCAAAGACTCTGAAGTCTGCAAAGTAGATGTGAGAGTGGTCAGACAGGGTACTCAGCAGGTGTATTCTAGACCAGTCTCTGAAGTTGTTTTACATGTAAAAGGGGAATAGTGTTATAATACATTATAACAAGCGGGGAGTGTAATGTTCTGATGTATATCTGGGGAAAGGGCGACCCTAGTGGTAACTCTAAACGCGATGTTTGTTTTACTATATATCTTGCCGTAGTTTGGGTTTGATGACAGCAGTGTGGCATGGTGGCGCAGTGCGCAGTGCATTGCACTGCTACCTCACAGCAAGAAGGTACTGGGTTCGATTCCCGCCTGGGGTGCTTTTGGCACCGTGCTCCCAAATAGGAGCCTTTCTGTGTGGAGTTTGCATGTCCTCCCCGTGCTCACATGGGGTTTCCTCCACCTCATGTCAGTAAGGACCCCCACTAAAAAACATGCACCCATCATAGTCTGACCAGCGATGGACATTCATCACCTGGTCCCCGGGCGCGTCCACTTATGCTGCCCACTGCTCCTGGCTGTGCCCCCGGAGGAAGGACAAGCCAGGATGGGTCAAATGCAGAGGATCCATTTCACCGGCCACCATCAAAAGCGTGTGTTGGTGTGTTGCGTGACGAATAAAGACTGTTTCTTCTTCTTCCATGCATGAGAATGCCGTTGTCGAGTTCCCAACCATTGATTTACATATTTGAAGTCACAAATTAACCTTTCTCGTTAGTGTGCCGCACGCACACTAATATCCTCCACCAAAACACCCGTTAAACCTCCTTTGTCTGATAAAACATGTACCGCCATCGGCTGTAGCAAAATTTGAAAATAATGACACTACACTGCACTACTCATCTTTGGTGCAAAGGCTCAGAGACAGAAATTTGCAGCTCATCTCAGTTCTCTGTTTCTGGACAGCAAGAATGAAGTCAAAAATCTGGGTGTAATAATAGACGGCGATCAAAGTTTTAAGAGCCATATCAATCACATCACAAAAAATGAATAATTGTATAAAAAAAAACATTTGTAAATGAAGAGGCTTCCTGTCAAAAGCAGAATCTGATAAAATGTATCCATGCATTCATAACAGGGAGATTGTACTACTGTAATGGCCTATTCAACGGCCTCCCAAAATCAGCTGTGCAGAGGCTTCAGTTCATCCAAAATGCAGCTGCACACGTTCCCACTGGGACAAAAAATAAAAAGTGAACACATCTCACCTGTTCTTAGATCTCTACATTGGCTCCCCGTTAAAACTAGGATTGATTTTAAGATTCTGCTACTTGTATATAAAGCTATAAACGGCCTTGCACCTCAGCAAATACAATAAACGCTAGTTATACGCAAAACAGCAAGAACTCTCAGGTCCACTGTCCACGGTCTTTTGACTATCCTCATACCAACTCTACAGCAGGGGAGGCTGCCTTATCTATGCTCAAAGTGAATGGAACACCCTGCTGGAGGACCTGAGAGAGGCCCCCACATTCAACACTTTTAAAAGCATGTTAAAAACTTTGCTGTTCACTACAGTCTATGACTGACATCTGCGTGTGCGTGTTCTCTATGTTGTGAGATTAGTGTGTGTGCTCCGTATGCTGTGAGATCTGTTTATTCTGCGCAGAGCCATTTTAGAATCTGTATTAGTGTTGACTGTCTGGGACGTGGTAAGGCTTTGGTAGTTGTAGAATGTGTGTTTCCTGCTCATGTGCACTGTATTTTGTGTTGCTGTTGTGAGGGAAAAATGATTACGATCAACTATTTTGAATGAGGACAAAGGCCTCTACCTCCAAAAGGGGGTTTGAAAACATTTGTCTGTCTTCCCAGAAGAATCAGATCACACGTGGCCTGTTTACCTTCTATAGAGATGGGGGACACCTAGAAGTGAATTGTCATGCAACCCCCATTCTGCATGGTCAAGTTTGCAAGTACCTGTTATTTCCCTTGTCTAGGAAGGGGGGGCACCCAGGAAGACAGTTGGGGGTGGGGGGTGGGCGCAGACCTGTTGGAGACCTCTGACCCAAACCACACCCTGTTCTCCTGTATAAAGCCTCCTGTCTCTCTCTGTGATGTTAGATTGATCCCAGCGCTGATTTGGAGCAGTACTGAATCTTCCTCTTTATTCTGCAGAATAAATAATCTTGGATACTCTCAGTCTTCTTGTAGCGGGCAGATTAACCTTACCGATCATTGCGGAAGAATTTCCTTAACACAGCATTATTGCTGAAAATAATGTTGTTTGAGTGCTGTTGGGATAAAGATGACGGAAATATTATTGTATTGTGAGGGAAAAAGAATGACATGGAAAATGGATGAGAAATGGACTGTTAAAAGTCATGAACGGAGATAGGAGGAAGTGAGCGGCGAGAGCATTGGTCGGGAACCTTTTTGCTGGGAGAGCCAGAAAGGCCAAATATTTCTAAATGTATTTCCTTGTGAGCCATATAATATTTAATACAATTGAATGCAACTTAATGTGTGAATTTTTTAAGTAAGGCATACATTTTTAATGTATAACACATCTCTGAGTACTTAAAAAACTGCTATACATAATCAATTTCTCTGTATTCTTCTTATTAATTGTTGTTATTCTGTAGCTAACCAATAATAAATGAAATACTTTGAACAATTAATGCGACTCTTAGTGCTGCATGGTTTTGCTGATGGCCTTGTACTCTTGTTCATACGTAGTGAGGTTAAGCTTCATGTTGCCTTGAGGCTTCCATCAGTTAAACGTGAGCGTAGGTTGGTCTTAATGTTCCTCAGATGCGAGAAAGACTGCTCACATGAGTATGTAGAGCCAAACATGGTCAATACGGCAATACTCACAAGCTGCATTGTGTGGTATGTGACAGGAAGCTCCTTCCAAGTTTTAAGAATCAGCTGGTCTTCAGGTTCAAGTTCAAGAGATTATTTGTCACATACATATTGAACTTTATTCCATTTCTGTCCACTTGCGTTCAGCTGATTGGTCAGACTGGAGGCAGGGATTTTTCTTAATGTTTGTCTGTCTTAAAATGGGGATCGGCGCACGGGCTCGTAAGCAGGCCAGCAATGGCACGCCATTCCTCCTGCACCCAAGAGGATCATTATTATCCACAATTATTATAATAATCCTCAGTGATATATATAATTGTGGCCTGCGTGCGGCATATTGAAATGAACACTAAAACTCTCGCCATGTCGGCGCACCACGGCCAGATGGATTCCATCTCCCTCCCTAAACACTTAGCTGTGGGCAGAGAATCCTACAAGTGGCGCCTGACCACAGACCAGGGGCAGGGCGCCGAGTAAAAGGCGCCCCGGAGTCTTTCTGTGGTCTTCAGCCGGTGCCTGACTACGCCCCTTTGTCTGCCACATATTTATTTTGAATTTCATTTTCAAAATGAAATTTCTCTTACCTGTTATACTTTAAAAAGACACAGAATAATTGTTTATTACTTGTTAATTGTGATGAAAAATGTTAGCTCATATATATATAAATATTTTTTGCAATTCGCTTTGTTATTTTGTCTGAGGTGGGGCTACCGGTGCATTTGATAGTGTAGCAGGGAGCCGCCATGTTCGGTCTCCACTCACTACTCACTTCCGCTTCCGTCTTCTCGCGAGATCACAGCATGCTCCCCCCCGAGATCTCGTCTTTATACTACAATAGACATTGTTAGAAAGAGCAGTGTTCATATAAAACTGTGAGAGACTCATTTCAAAACCCAGAGGCAATGTATTTTAAAAGCTAGCTAACATACACAAAAGGCATTTGTCCAATATAAAACAGGTAAGACATCATTCAAATAGTTGATCATATGTATTTTTTTCTCACACTCCCAACACCTCAAGGAAAAATGCAATAATGTTTTAATTTCATATACTTTCGGCAAAGGCATCAGAATATAACTATAATGTTAATTGGATACAATACAATTATACTGCAGAGATATCCTTCAATTCTATCTTATCGGAATCTACTGGGAAAACACACATCTTATACTAAATGTAACTATATAAACTCATAGCGGAATATTCCAGATATAATTCAAAGATATCTCCACCTCAACTTGGCCAAAACTCTCTTCTCACATTAGGCTACAGAAGAGTAAAAGACCAGTAAGGGTTATCTACACTATACAATGACAACGCACAAGACAAAAAACCCTTAGTCGTGCAGGAACATCCTGTGTGAAGCCATATTCTAAATTCTAACTAAAAAACAAAAATCATGAATCGCATCGTGAAATAAACAAAATAAACACAGAGATTCCACTAATACATAATACTATGCAGATAAATCAATGGTTATCACTTCATAATGACAACAGCAAAATTCATTGTTCACGTTATGACTAACACATGCAATAAGTAGGGATAACCATAATTCGACAAACATCTTCACCTTTCAAGATCTCAGTATCTCAACATTTCCGTGATCATCATAAGGTGGTTTCCAATCATCTAGTGGTATGGAAATAAACTGTCCCGCCGTCATATTAGTAGTCATCTTACCAAGGATAGGTACTACAAATGCTAGACAGCAACATAGCATTAAACACATTATCAGTACACTTATCAATATTTTTATGAACGTTCATTTCTCACTTGGGACTCTTCTTCTGTATCTGATGTGAGTGATAGTGGGTTGGATGATTCCAGGGTTGGATGATTAACAGGGCGATTGCAATGGCAAGAAGGATTATCACAAAGACGTGATCAATTTTTTCCTGTTGACGGGGCGTCATCCTTTTCAAGTACGAGTTCTGTCATGGCATATCCTCTTCGCGGAGACGGAGGTTACTAGCACATATCCCGCTAGGATCGTGATCTCAGTTCACGTCCCATGATTCTCCGTTGTTGCCGTTTATCTGGTCCTCTGGAAGGTTGCAGACTTTCTTGCAATGAGATGCGTGTGCCCACGTAGGTCGGTCGGCCACCTTAACTGATGCTGCAGTGGTGAGGAGGATCTGGAACGGTCCAAGGAATCTGGCAGAGTTCCAGCTTTTCCTCCTACAATTTCCCCCTCCTAAAGCACGGATTTTGGGTCCGAGTCCCACCTGATGTGCTTGTAAGCAGAGTTGCCAGCAAAGGCATGCTGGCCCCATAACCCAGAGATTGATGGATCAAAACCATTCTCTGTAAAGGCCTGACCTTTACTATCAGACAAACTACATTTGGACCCGACCTCTATCTAACTATATGTTGAGGAGAAAACTGCTTCTTACCTATAAATCATCTATTTACCTATTTACAACTTCCAACAATTCATGAAAATCTCCTTCCTCTCTTGACGATTTCACCTCCTAAACAAGGGATTGCGGGCTCAAGTCTTACCTGGTGCCTTTCAAAAGCAGAGTGGCGCAGCGGCCCATAAACCAAATGTCTATGGATCAAGCCATTCTCTTATAATTCCACCTTTCAAACAAGAGCATGTGGGCTCAAGGCTTATCTGGGGTTCTTGAAAGCAGAGTAACCATAACCCCGATGTTGATTGATCAACACCATCCTCCTCTAATCCTTCCCCTTTGCTACCATAACATGCCCACTATATGTTGAAAAGGAAACAGATTCTTATTTACACCACGTTTAAAGAACAGATGGTCATATTGTTCACAAAACAATTTCAGACCAGTCATGACAGCTCAGGAACATTTTCTGACCAGTCATGACAAGTCTCCCCTGCTAAACCAAGGATTGTGAATTTGAGTCCCACCTGAGGAGCTTATGAGCAGAGTTATCAGAGGAAGATGCTGGGCCCATAATCCAGAGGTCAATGGATCACAACCGTCCTCATGCTCAACCCATGCTAATATATGTTGACACCGAAAAAGCTTGCTACCTAGACAACGTGTATTTAACAGTTGTTGATGCTGATCGCAAACAATTTCAGACCAGGCATGAGAACTTTTGACCACTCATAACAATTTACAACCAGTCATGACAATTTTCCCTCACAAATGCATTCTTTGGGATGTGAACTCATGCTAATTGTTGTAATCAAAACAGCTAAGGCATGCTGCCCACATAATCCAGAGTTTGATTGCTCAAAAGGCCTCAAAGGTAAGGCCTCTGTTAAGGCCTTACCTTTACTATCAGACCAAATGCATTTGGACCTAAACTCTAGCTAACTATATGTTGAGGAGGACACTGCTTCTTACCTATAAATCATCAATTTACCAGGTGTTGATGCTGATCGCAAAACATCTTCCAACCATTCATGAAAATCTCCCTCCACTCTTGATGATTTCACCTCCTAAACAAGGGATTGTGTGCTCAAGTACCACATGAGGCTCTCAAAAGCAGAGCGCGCAGCGGAAGCGTGCTGGGCCCATAACCCAGAGGTCGATGCATCGAAACCATCCTCTGCTAAAGCTTCGTGTTCCGTGACTCAAGATGTGGATTGTACTGATTTCATGTTAAGAACAAAACAGCTTCTTACCAATGTAATATGCTCCTAACAGACGTTCTCTAAACTGATGCTGAGTAAGCTTTGAAAAAAAGAGAGCTTCTTACATGTACTTAACAGGTGTTGATGCTGATCGCAAAACATCTTCCAACCATTCATGAAAATCTCCCTCCACTCTTGATGATTTCACCTCCTAAACAAGGGATTGTGTGCTCAAGTACCACATGAGGCTCTCAAAAGCAGAGCGCGCAGCGGAAGCGTGCTGGGCCCATAACCCAGAGGTCGATGCATCGAAACCATCCTCTGCTAAAGCTTCGTGTTCCGTGACTCAAGATGTGGATTGTACTGATTTCATGTTCAGAACAAAACAGCTTCTTACCAATACAATATGCTCCTAACAGACGTTCTCTAAACTGATGCTGAGTAAGCTTTGAACAAAAGAGAGCTTCTTACAGGTGTTGATGCTGATCACACAACCACTCTTGACAATTTCAACTCCCAAACAAAACATTGTTGGTTTGAGTCCTATCTGAGCTTCTTAAAAGCAGAGTGATGTTGATGGATCAACACCATCCTCCATGAAGGCCTCCCCTTTGCTACCACAACATATGATTCAGGATGTGAACTCATGCCAACTATATGTTGAAAAGGAATCAGCTTCTTATCTGCTGTTCACAAAACAACTCATGAACATCTTCTGACCAGTCATGACAAGTCTCCCCTTCTAAAGCAGGTATTGTGAATTCAAGTCCCATGTAAGGTGCTCGTGAGCAGAGTTCCCAGCAGATGCAGGCTGGGCCCATAATCCAGAGGTCAATGGATCACAACCGTCCTCATGCTCAACCCATGCTAATATATGTTGACACCGAAAAAGCTTGCTACCTAGACAACGTGTATTTAACAGTTGTTGATGCTGATCGCAAACAATTTCAGACCAGGCATGAGAACTTTTGACCACTCATAACAATTTACAACCAGTCATGACAATTTTCCCTCACAAATGCATTCTTTGGGATGTGAACTCATGCTAATTGTTGTAATCAAAACAGCTAAGGCATGCCGCCCCCATAATCCAGAGTTTGATTGCTCAAAACCATCCTCTGTTAAGGCCTTACCTTTACTATCAGACCAAATGCATTTGGACCTAAACTCTAGCTAACTATATGTTGAGGAGGACACTGCTTCTTACCTATAAATCATCTATTTACCAGGTGTTGATGCTGATCGCGAAACATCTTCCAAAATTTCCCTCCACTCTTGATGATTTCACCTCCTAAACAATGGATTGTGTGCTCAAGTACCACAGGAGGCTCTCAAAAGCAGAGTGGCGCAGCGGACGTGTGCTGGGCCCATAACCCAGAGGTTGATGGATCGAATCCATCCTCTGCTAAGGTATTGTGTTCCGTACCACAGGATGTGACTCAAGATGTGGATTGTACTGATTTCATGTTCAGAACAAAACAGCTTCTTACCAATATAATATGCTCCTAACAGGTGTTGATGCTTATCACACAACCATTCCTGACAATTTCACCTCCCAAACAAAACATTGTTGGTTTGAGTTGTATCTGGCTTCTTAAAAGCAGAATGATGTTTATGGATCAACACCATCCTCCATGAAGGCCTCCACTTTGCTACCACAACATATGATTCAGGATGTGAACTCATGCCAACTATATGTTGAAAAGGAATCAGCTTCTTATCTCCATAACATTTAATGAACAGGTGGTCATGCTGTTCACAAGACAATTTCAGACCAGTCATGACAACTCATGAACATTTTATGACCAGTCATGACAAGTCTCCCCTTCTAAACCAGCTATTGTGAATTCAAGTCCCATGTAAGGTGCTTGTGAGCAAAGTTCCCAGCAGAAGAAGGCGGGGCCCATAATCCAGAGGTTAATGGATCACAACCGTCCTCATGTTCAACCCATGCTAATATATGTTGACACCGAAAAAGCTTGCTACCTAGACAATGTGTATTTAACAGTTGTTGATGCTGATCGCAAATCAATTTCAGGCCAGGCGTGATAACTTTTGACCACTCATAACAATTTACAACCAGTCATGACAATTTTCCCTCACAAATGCATTCTTTGGGATGTGAACTCATGCTAATTGTTGTAATCAAAACAGCTAAGGCATGCTGCCCACATAATCCAGAGTTTGATTGCTCAAAATCAGCCTCTGTTGAGGCCTTACCTTTACTATCAGACCAAATGCATTTGGTCCTAAACTCTATCTAACTATATGTTGAGGAGGACACTGCTTCTTACCTATAAATCATCTATTTTCCAGGTGTTGATGCCGATCGCAAAACATCTTCCAACCATTCATGAAAATCTCCCTCCACTTTTGATGATTTCACCTCCTAAACAAGGGATTGTGTGCTCAAGTACCACAGGATGCTCCCAAAAGCAGAGTGGCGCAGCGGAAGCGTGCTGGGCCCATAACCCAGAGGTCGATGGATCGAAACCATCCTCTGCTAAGGCTTCGTGTTCCGTACCACAGTATATGACTCAAGATGTGGATATAAGTGATTTCATGTTCAGAACAAACAGCTTCTTACCAATGTAATATGCTCGTAACAGGTGTTCTCTAAACTCATGCTGAGTAAGCTTTGAACAAAAGAGAGCTTCTTACATGTACGTAACAGGTGTTGATGCTGATCACACAGCCGTTCTTGAAATTTCACCTCCCAAACAAAACATTGTTGGTTTGAGTCCTATCTGAGCTTCTTAAAAGCAGAGTGATGTTGTTGGATCAACACCATCCTCCATGAAGTCCTCCCTTTTGCAACCACAACATATGATTCAGGACGTGAACTCATGCCAACTGTATGTTGAAAAGGAATCAGCTTCTTATCTGCTGCTCACAAAACAATTTCAGACCAGTCATGACAACTCATGAACATCTTCTGACCAGTCATGACAAGTCTCCCCTTCTAAACCAGGTATTGTAAATTCAAGTCCCATGTATGGTGCTCGTGAGCAGAGTTCCCAGCAGAAGCAGGCTGGGCCCATAATCCAGAGGTCAATGGATCACAACCGTCCTCATGCTCAACCCATGCTAATATATGTTGACACCGAAAAAGCTTGCTACCTGGACAACGTTTATTTACATTTAATCATTTAGCAGACGCTTTTATCCAAAGCTACTTACAAGGGAGAATAACATTCAAGCTCCATTGCAACAGAGATTAGTGTAACAACAACATTAGTGTAACAATAAATACTGCTAGGTAGTGCTAAGAAATTGTAGGTTAGGACAGGAGGTACTCATTGAAGAGCTGGGTCTTCAAGTGCAACTTAAAGACAGCGAGGGAGGTTCCTGCTCTGATCATTTTTGGCAGCTCGTTCCACCAACGTGGAACTACAAATGAGAATAGCCTGGATTGCCGTGGCTGTATGGCCGGCAGAGCCAGGCGACACTCATTTGACGAGCGAAGCATCCGGGGGGCAACATGCGCTCTTACAAGAGCATTTAAGTAGGCGGGAGCATTCCCAATAATCACTCTGTAGGCCAGCATAAGAGACTTGAACCTGATGCGAGCGGCTGCAGGCAACCAGTGGAGCTCGATGAGCAGCGGAGTGACATGTGCCCTCTTTGGCTGGTTGAACACCAGTCGCGCCGCCGCATTCTGTATCATCTGTAGTGGCTTCACCGCACAGGCCGGCAAGCCTGTTAAGAGGGCGTGGCAGTAGTCGAGACGGGACATCACCATGGTTTGTAGCAGCAGTTGAGTGGCATATTGGGTCAGGTACGGCCTGACTTTTCGGATGTTGAGTAGTGCAAAGCGGCAGGACCGGGAGACGGCGGCAACATGGTCCGAGAATGTCAGTTGATCATCAATAATGACACCAAGATTCCTTGCAGCCTTGGTAGGAACAAGAGATAGAGAGTCGATTTTAAAATCAATGTTGTGATAAATACCTTGTTTGGCCGGGGAGACCAGCAGTTCCGTTTTCGCCAGATTTAGTTGAAGATGATAATCCTTCATCCACGTGGATATGTGAGCGAGACAATCCGAGAAACCCTCACATGTTTCCCAATATGGGCATTGGTGGTATAGTGGTGAGCATAGCTGCCTTCCAAGCAGTTGACCTGGGTTCGATTCCCAGCCAATGCAATTTGAGATCTGGTTGTTTATCTAACACTGACTTTATATATTTGGAGGCAAATAAACATCAGGGTAATAATTACATTACATTTAGCAGATGCTTTTATCCAAAGCGACTTACAATTATTTAAACACCGATGGATGCAGCCATCAGGAGCAATTAGGGGGTTAAGTGTCTTGCTCAAGGACACTACAGTATGCTAGCAGGAGGAGCCTGGGATCAAACCAGCAACCTTTAGATTATTTTAGAAGACTGTGGCAATTCTGTGCTGTGCCAAGAGTGCAACAGCAACAAAGACCCATCAGCGCTTCATCCAGGGCCCGCCCCATGGAAAACCGATGCCCACGTGAGCACCGTAGATCACAGCGGGAGCGACAGCCGCTGATAGCCATTCCGTCTGTGACATCCAAATGCACGGATATCTGTGGAAGTATGAACACGTCAAAATCATGCTCCAAAATCTGTCTTGCATTCGTGTTTCCTGTGGGCCAAAGAGACCTAGCCATGAAGACTTACATTGTTCTTGATGACCAGAGTAACAAGTCCCTAGGCAAAACTGAATTCTTCCAACAATTCGGAATCCAAGGCACAGGAACAAGATATACTTTGAAGACATGTTCAGGATTGGTGGATACGGCCGGACAGCGAGCCAGCAACTTCATGGTGGAGTCATTAGATGGCAACATTCACATTCCCTTGCCTACTCTGATTGAGTGCAACATGCTGCCAGACGACAGGTCTGAAATACCATCACCAGACGTAGCCAGACACCATCCTCACCTCAAATACTTGGCAGACAAAATCCCAGTCCTGGACCCAGACGCGCCCATCCTTATTCTCCTTGGGAGAGACTTAATTCAGGTACACAATGTGCGGGAACAATGTAATGGGCCACACAACGCACTGTTTGCCCAACGACTCGACCTTGGATGGGTGATAATTGGAGATGTGTGTCTGGGAAGAGCACACAAACCCACCACTGCCAGCGTCTTCAGAACCAGTGTGCTGAGGAGTGGGCGCCAATCCCACCTCAGCCCATGCACCAGCAGCTTAACGGTCAGAGAGAAGATGGACAGCCCTGATCCACGCCACATCCCTCCATGTGTGTCTCATTCAGCCGATGAAACAGACAGCCTGGGCAGAAACATGTTTCAAAGAACACAACGCGACAACCAATTTGGCCTCTCCATCAAAGATGAGCTGTTCCTTGACCTCATGGATAAGGAGGTTTACATGAATGAAGCACACTGCTGGGTAGCACCGCTGCCATTAAGGCCAAACAGGCCGCGTCTGCCCAACAACAGTAAACATGCTGTTAACCGCCTTGCCTCCCTCCGCCGCATGCTGGAAAAGAAACATGCAATGAAAGAACACTTCTTCAACTTCATGCACCTGTCACAATTCAAGGAAAGGTCTTAGTCAGGGAGCTGTCTGCCGAACAAGCTCAATGGGATGCTCCCCTGCCAGCGCTAAAAGAGGAACAATGGAAAATGTGGACCAACTCACTCTGTGAGCTTGAGCAGTTTCAGATTGAAAGACCCTATGTGCCCATTTCCTTGTGCTCCACAAAACACAGAGAACTCTGTGTCTTCTCTGATGCATCCACTATGGCCATATCAGCAGTGGCCTATCTTAAAGCAACAGAGGAAAACGGACACATTCACATTGGATTCGTCATGACCAAGTCAAAGCTGGCTCCTCATCCCCCACATACTGTTCCACGGCTCGAACTTTGTGGTGCTGTCTTGGCTGTTGAAATGGCGGACTTGATTATAGACACCCAATCGTATTGGGCTACAACAACAAGCAGTGGAGGCAGGTACAGGCTTTGGCCGACGCATTCTGGAAACGCTGGCATCAAGAGTACCTGGTGTCACTCCAACCAAGGAGAAATTGGCACATGGACAAGCCAAACCTGAGCCAAGGAGATGTTGTGCTGCTCAAGGATGCACAGGTCAAGCGGAACGAATGGCCAGTCGGAGTGGGGTGAACGCCATTCCCAGCAAAGACTCTAAAGTCTGCAAAGTAGATGTGAGAGTGGTCAGACAGGGTACTCAGCAGGTGTATTCTAGACCAGTCTCTGAAGTGGTTTTACTTGTAAAAGGGGAATAGTGTTATTATACATTATAACGAGCGGGGAGTGTAATGTTCTGATGTATATCTGGGGAAAGGGCAACCCTAGTGGTAACTCTGAACGCGATGTTTGTTTTACTATCGATCTTGCCGTAGTTTGGGTTTGATGACACATGCGGAAGTGAGCTGCCACATGCTTTTCTTTTTTGATCCGGTTGGCTGGATAACACGTTTGTCTTTTTACAGTGCTTTCTATGTATAAGTTTGAACGATACAAGCTGCTTCATTCTTGGAAAAACTGTTACACACACACACACTGAAGCGGAGGCAAAAAAACCCTCATATATATTTATCACTAAAGGGGCAAGAAATATTTCTTTTATGAATTATTTAACTGCTCACCACATATTTATACCTATTTAATAACCCATGTATTCTATATATCATTTATACATATACACGACCAAAACCCAAATCTCTTCACATCTCTTTAGCCGGCACACTCACACACACACACAGGCACACTCACACCCCAAAAGGAAAAAGACATGCCTTTCTGGCACCACATCTGAACAGCGCTTAATTTTATACTTTAACGTCAACTCATGTATACTTTTCAAGATTTTCACTTTGGCCAAACTTTTCCCCATTTTTTCTCAAACTTATTTTTCATCTTTTAAGCCTTAAACTTGTAACTCTTTTTGCTTCACTTTTCGTCTTTTTCATCTTACTTTAGACTTTTATCTCCTTTTCACTTTTCATCTTTTTCATCTTACTTTAGGCTTTTAACTTTTATCTCCTTTTCACTTTTCATCTTTTTCTTCTCACTTTAGATTTTTAACTTTTATCTCTTTTTCACTTGTCATCCTTTTTCATCTTTAATCATATCATTTTATTTTGAGTCAATTCCCCTGGCCAGCGTTATTTCCTCTTCGTTTTTCCTACATAGATTTGATTATATTATATTTTCATTTGGCCACTTTCACGCAGCATTTAATGTACACATGTCTAACTGATTAAGGAGATACGGGCCTTGTTTTCGTTAATCTTGCATGGTTATTTAAATAACTTTTGGCTACTCGTTCTGCCATTCTATAATTACTTTTTACTTAAACTTTCTCCACATCTTTTAAGCCTTTATCTTTTACTTTTAACTTCATCTTTTATTTCTCCGTCTCTATTCTCTATTTCCACTTAATTCTGTTTTTCTTCGTTGATTATTCTCTTATTCCTCTTATTTACGTCTTTTACAAATTAATAAACCCCAATTTAGACGGAAACTCACTTCACACATCAACACATCATCTCCATCTCCGCACAATTTGCTCTTGTCAGTGCAGTCTATCCACCCAAAATACTACCGCTTCAAAAACCACACACAGCTCAATTTGTGAGATAACACTCACCCTGAGAGTGGTTTTTCGCTGGAGCAAGCAGCATCGGCAGATGAGGCCCAGCAGATCCTAGTTTGTGATGCCACTTTGTAGTTCCTTGATGAATTTGATGTATTGATGAAGAAGAAGTGTACTCGTAGTAATTATCTTTTACAATGGGGCTGTATTGGGATGCCACAATTGTTCTGGTACCTCTCTGTTGTACAGGAAGAGCAGACATGTCAAAGAAAATGCAACAGTGATCTGAAATAGCAACATCCATGACATAGGGTACAGTGATATTTAGTCCCATTGATATGACCAAGTCCAGAGTATGCCCCTTAGTGTGGGTGGGTCCAGAAACATACTGAGTGAAGTCAAATTTCTCCAATAGGCTAATGAAGGGTTGAGCATCTGGGTTTATTTGATTGTCAACAGGAATATTAAAACCACCTGAGATTATTACACGATCATAATCAGTGCAGACCTTAGACAGTAGCTCAGAGAATTCATCAAGAAAGCAACATTTAGATTTTGGTGACCGATAAACAGCGATGATTAAAATCGGGGTACTGCAGTTCATAGATATTGTAAGGTGTTCAAATGACGTGAATTGTCCGAGGAGAATTTCCTTGCAAGTATAGATATCAGAGAAGAAGACAGCAGCTATTCAACTGCCTCTCTTATCAGCTCTAGTTGTCTGAATGAAATTGAAATTAGGAGGTGCTGTCTCAATGAGGGAGACTGTGCCATTTCTATCCAGCCAGGTCTCAGTCAGTGGAGAGAAATCCAAGTTATGGGTACTTATAAGCTCATTAACTAAAAATGACTTGTTAGTTAGTGACCTGACGTTTAATAGAGACTTTTTTATTGTTCTGGGTGCATGGCTTTGTGGGGTATTAGAGTTTGAGTCTGAACTGAGAGTAAATTGTTTAGATTCCTGTATGGAATCCAAACAATTTACAGGGAACTCCTGTACAGGGAAGTTACGTAATTTCGTCTATGGTTAATAGGTACAGGAATTTGTAAAGCAGAGTGACAGTCGTCAATGTCAGAGTGGATCGGACTCACCAAACATCAGCAGCGAACAGAGGATTTCAGCGTAAGTTCCATGTTCAATGTGAGGAGGCTTGATCTGTGAATGTTTGGATGAACTCCATCATGTCTGAAGACGTTTGGATGGTTTAAGAAGGTGACAAAGTTGTCCACAAACGGTACGTTGATGAAGCAGCAGTATCGCTTGAACCATGTGTGTAGCTGAAGGACATGCGTGAATTTTATTTCTCCAAAGCTGGGACACGGCAGCAGGCCGGATACGATGAAGCGGCGGTCCCACTGTAGAAGACTGTCAATAATCTTTGAAATGCCATCTTTAAATGTCTTCGATTGTTTGTTCCTGAGATCGTTGGTTTTCATGTAGATCAGAACAGTGGAGGCAGATGGGTTTTGATCCTGCAGCTGTGGGATTCTGGAGTCAATATCCCGGACGAGAGCACCCGGGTAGCAGATGCATCCTTTATCATTTTGAGTAAGCAGTTAGTAAAGGAAGGGATTTTCTAACAGTATGAGGCAGGAGCTACTCTAGATGGGACAAGGGTTGCACAGCAAACAAAGTTTAACTTTGCAGCTCTTTGTTTTATGAATGGTGTAAGGATGACATGACAGACACCTGACTGTGATGGGAGTGAAACAAGCAACTTTTTAATTGCTTGCTTATGAGGACTAGATGTCCAATGCGCTCTCTCCATTAAGCTACAGAGACAGAGAAACTTTTTGAGTGCGTTTGACAGGTATAATAAAGAGACACTGTAGGATTGAAAGCCATGACGCCCTCATAAACGTTTTATCACCAGGTACGATGAGGATGGGACTCGAACCCACGCGTGCAGAGCACAATGGATTAGCAGTCCATCACCTTAACCACTCGGCCACCTCGTCCGAAAAGGCTTGGCACAACCTCAACAACAACCGTACATACCATCCTTCATCATTTTGAGTAATTCCAGGGAAAGGCAATTTAAAGTACAGAGTTCTTTCTACACTCTGACTACCTTGCCAAGGACTTACACACTATATGTTTTGGTCTTGTACCGACTCAACTGATATATAATCAGGAACTGCTCCAACCAGATTTCAGCAACACACATTGGAGGCAAATTGACAAGATTAACGTCAGGGCAATAATGTAAGACACGACAATCCAAGAAACCCTCACATTTTTCTCAGCATGGGCATTGGTGTTATAGTGGTGAGCATAGCTGCCTTCCAAGCAGTTGACCTGGTTTGATTCCCAGCCTATGCGATTTGTGTCTGGTTGTTTATCAAACACTGGCTTTGCAGTGAATTTTATATATTTGGAGGCAAATAAACAAGATAAACATCAGCGTAATAATGTACTTAATGTATCAGAATTAAAAGTCATGTTATATTCAGTTCCCTGATGTACAATGGGAGCCACTTAAAGAGGCTGTCCAACTCAACTCTACATAATAGCTCAAATAAAGGCATAGTAGTGATTAAAATAAAACAGTATTTAAAAAAATCAAAAATGCAAAGGAGTAGTATAAATCATATTAAAGTATTTACCTAAAAGAAAAACTAGTAAAATAAAGACACTAATAAGTGATATTCAACGTGGTTGTGGACATCTTTAATATCCGTGGGCCACAATAATATAGTGTCATACTGAATGGTAAGATAGAGACATTGTTGTCAGACAAACACTGCAATTTACTACTAAGAGAGAGGTAAGTCACAGTTTTCCTTTGTTTAAAAGTGGCCAAGTGTGTAGATTTATAGGTTCTAGTCAATGGCCTTTTGATTTCAATATCAAGGTCTTTGAACTTTCTATTTTTAGGAGTTATTGGGATCAAAATAATTGTGAAATATTGCAATAGATTTCTGCATTTGCAGTGCTCTCTGAGAAACGCCTCATCCCCCCTCAACCACCCCACATTCAATAGATTCAATTTAAAATTTTCAAAAAGCAACAATAAAACAATAACACAATATCACAACATTGATATTAAAATCGACTCTCTATCTCTTGTTCCTACCAAGGCTGCAAAGAATCTTGGTGTCATTATTGATGACCAACTGACATTCTCGGACCATGTTGCCGCCGTCTCCCGGTCCTGCCGCTTCGCACTACTCAACATCCGAAAAGTCAGGCCGTACCTGACCCAATATGCCACTCAACTGCTGCTACAAACCTTGGTGGTGTCCCGTCTCGACTACTGCAACGCCCTCTTAACAGGCTTGCCGGCCTGTCCGGGGAAGCCACTACAGATGATACAGAATGCGGCGGCGCGACTGGTGTTCAACCAGCCAAAGAGGGCACATGTCACTCCGCTGCTCATCGAGCTCCACTGGTTACCTGTAGCCGCCCGCATCAAGTTCAAGTCTCTTATGCTGGCCTACAGAGTGATTGCTGGGAATGCTCCCGCCTACTTAAATGCTCTTGTAAGAGCACATGTTGCCCCCCGGATGCTGCGCTCGTCAAATGAGCGTCGCCTGGCTCTGCCGGCCATACAGCCACGGCAATCCAGGCTATTCTCATTTGTAGTGCCACGTTGGTGGAACGAGCTGCCAAAAATGACCAGAGCAGGGACCTCCCTCTCTGTCTTTAAGAAGCACTTGAAGACCCAGCTCTTCAGTGAGTACCTCCTGTCCTAACCTACAATTACTTAGCACTACCTAGCAGTATTTATTGTTACACAAATCTCTGTCGCAATGTAGCTTGAATGTTATTCTCCCTTGTAAGTCGCTTTGGATAAAAGCGTCTGCCAAATGACTAAATGTAAATGTAATGTATAACATATGAACAATCAATAAATAAAAGTCAATAGAATAAAATATACACCAGCAATATGTACAAAAGATAACTAGGCTTCATAGTGTATGGATTCTACTGAACACTCAAGATTGTTTCACTGTTAACACAGTTTTAAGTTCATGGTTTATATTAAAAAAAAAATATTAATTATCCTTTTTTGGAGCTGCAACAATTAGTCAACAGATTAGTTGCCAACTATTTCATGAATCGCCACCTTTTTTGATAATGATTAATCGCTTTGAGTCAATATTTAAGATGTCCTATATGACAGTAAACTGAATAACCTATATAGGTTCCTCCACTACAGAGAGCCCATTGGATTGGGAGGATCGGAATTTTCACCTCTCCGTGAAATAGGGTTGATTGCTCCATTGGAATGTCAACTTTTTTGTCAATGGGTTTGTGTTTGCATATGTTTGTGTTAGGTGTGGTGGCTTCCAGACCTTGGGAGGACACAACGATTAAGTGCAAACAAAAATGTAGCCCAAGGCTTTATCTGTGGCCCACTTCGGTAGTCAATGAAAAGTGGTTATAATATGTTAGAATATAAAAGTGGAAATAATTATTGATATATGTGTATAAAAATATATCATCATCTGGGAATCATCGTAGACCTCACGACACGATACCATCCCGATATGAAGAGTTTTGCGATAGATTTTGTATTGGGATTCAATTTGTTGCGATATATCCCAATAATTTTAAATAAAATAAAGTTGGATAGAAAATATTTAATTTAAGGTGTGAGGTGCGGCTCCCGGTCAGTCTGAACGGCTCTCAGAAATAAATGCATTAACTTTACTAATTGGACCAGCTCCAGACTTATCGATCAGATGAATCACATCCTATCTGATCAATTCTTTTATCCATCAATCACATTGTGATTGATGGTAAATAGGTACATGAAAAAGGGAATAAAAAGGGAGAAAAAGTAAATACCAATTGACACAAAGGAAATCTCCAGGTTAAAAAGCAATTATTACATAAATTAATAACGAAATAAATAAATAAATTTAAAAAAAAATTAAAGTCGCCTTGGTAATAGTAATAGTAATAAAAGTAATAGTAAAACACTACAGAAGGATCAACAAGTTAGGGGATCGAAGGAATGTTACAAATGTATGAGTTTGGTAGAATGGGAAAGCTCAGGTTTTCCCACAGGAGGAAGCTTTAGTCTAAATCAGCTACAGCAGCTGAAAGTTAGATTACAAGATGAAGGAATGAAAAAGAGGAAGTACAAGGCCGATTGGTGGGCTTTTGGAGAGTGGGTAGAGGAAGCAAATAAAAGAGAAAAGAACAAAGATGAGAAGCAGGGAGAGGGAAAGGGCCGAGAGATGGAGATCAGGGAAAGAGACAGGGCCAGGAAAAGGAACAAAGAAAGCAGAAACCGTCAGCACCACCACCGTATAATGCTCATAAATGTATTTCCTTGTATCCTATGTTCCTGGTGAAAATACTGGATCTGGACCTGGACTCCTATCCTTACGTACGGGGTCAACCTCCAAATCTACCAAACCTCGTCCTTAACGACAAGCCTAACATCATCATATTCTATAAGTATTCGACTTACTGTATTACGTTTTAGGAGTCAGTTAGTTGGTCTATTAGAAATACATTTTTCCTAGGACATATTGTGTATTATTACCGGGTGCGTTGTATTACATTTCACTGCATATATGTATGAAAGTATGTACAGTATATGTATGTGACGAATAAACCTCTTGAATCTTGAATCTTGAATCAACGCAGGCATACCAGTGGTCGACCTCGACAGCGATGACGACGAGATACCACAAGCCTACGCCGGAGGCATGAAAGTTGTTTTCCAGAACCACAGTTGACTGGTGAAACCTGGAAAAAAGGGGGCACTCCCCCTGACACCATATAAGACTCATCTACAGTCCACATTCATCAACGGACTGATGTTCCCATTCGGTGACATGTTGAAACGCTCGTTTGTCACCTGGAAGACGGCGACCCTCGGTGACACCATCCTCCATGCTGAACATGCCTATGAGACAAACCAAAGGGACAAAGACGGCAAACAAGATCAAAAGGCCAGACCCAACGAGGCGGAAGATTCCGTGGAAGCTGTCGCAATAGACCGAGGCCGAGGAAGTCCCAACATAGGCCGCAACACCTGTCATCGCTGCGGCCAGAAGGACACTGGACCAGCGACTGTTCCATGCTGCGACAGAAACGACCACAGGGCAACTGGGTCGGACAGGGGAATCTGGACAATATCCGAGTTGACGCCCGGAGGAGGGGACCCCAGGGAACGACCCAAGCCATGGCTCTGCACACCCTGATCAGATGACACATACACATACACACACAAATGTGAATATTGTGAATCGCACCCACACACACTCAATTACACCCGATAAAAGTAATGATGAAATACACACGTCCATGAATGAGAATGCCGTTGTCGAGTTCCCAACCATTGATTTACATATTTGAAGTCACAAATTAACCTTTCTCGTTAGTGTGCCTCCCGCACACTAATATCCTCCACCAAAACACCCGTTAAACCTCCTTTGTCTGATAAAACATGTACCGCCATCGGCTGTAGCAAAATTTTAAAATAATGACACTACACTGCACTACTCATCTTTGGTGCAAAGGCTCAGAGACAGAAATTTGCAGCTCATCTCAGTTCTCTGTTTCTGGACAGCAAGAATGAAGTCAAAAGTCTGGGTGTAATAATAGACGGCGATCAAAGTTTTAAGAGCCATATCAATCACATCACAAAAAAAGAATAATTGTATAAAAAAAACATTTGTAAATGAAGAGGCTTCCTGTCAAAAGCAGAATCTGATAAAATGTATCCATGCATTCATAACAGGGAGATTGTACTACTGTAATGGCCTATTCAACGGCCTCCCGAAACCAGCTGAGAAGAGGCTTCAGTTCATCCAAAATGCAGCTGCACACGTTCCCACTGGGACAAAAAATAAAAAGTGAACACATCTCACCTGTTCTAAGATCTCTACATTGGCTCCCCGTTAAAACTAGGATTGATTTTAAGATTCTGCTACTTATATATAAAGCTATAAACGGCAAATAAAATTGCACCTCAGCAAATAAAATAAACGCTAATTATACGCAAAACAGCAAGAACTCTCAGGTCCACTGTCCACGGTCTTTTAACTATCCTCGTACCAACTCTACAGCAGGGGAGGCTGCCTTATCTATGCTCAAAGTGAATGGAACACCCTGCTGGAGGACCTGAGAGAGGCCCCCACATTCAACACTTTTAAAAGCAGGTTAAAAACTTTGCTGTTCACTAATGTCTATGACTGACATCTGCGTGTGCGTGTTCTCTATGTTGTGAGATTAGTGTGTGTGCTCCGTATGCTGTGAGATCTGTTTATTCTGCGCAGAGCCATTTAAAAAATCTGTATTAGTGTTGACTGTCTGGGACGTGGTAAGACTTTGGTAGTTGTAGAATGTGTGTTTCCTCCTCATGTGCACTGTATTTTGTGTTGCAGCATTATTGCTGAAATTAATGTTGTTTGAGTGCTGTTGGGATAAAGATGATGGAAATATTATTGTATTGTGAGGGAAATAGAATGACATGGAAAATGGATGAGAAATGGACTGTTAAAAGTCATGAACGGAGATAGGAGGAAGTGAGCGGAGAGGGCATTGGTCGGGAACATTTTTGGCTGGGAGAGCCGGAAAAGCCAAATATTTCGAAATGTATTTCCTTGTGAGCCATATGACATTTAATACAATTGAATGCACCTTAATGTGTGAATTTTTCAAGTAAGGCATACATTTTTAATGTATAACACATTTCTGAGTACTTAAAAAACTGCTATACATAATCAATTTCTCTTTATTCTTCTTATTAATTGTTGCTATACTGTAGCTAACCAATAATAAATGAAATACTTTGAACAATTAATGCGACTCCTAGTGCTGCATGGTTTTGCTGATGGCCTTGTAGTCTTGTTCATACGTAGTGAGGTTAAGCTTCATGCTGCCTTGAGGCTTCCATCAGTTAAACGTGAGCGGAGGTTGGTCTTAATGTTCCTCAGATGCGAGAAAGACTGCTCACATGAGTATGTAGAGCCAAACATGGTCAATACAGCAATACTCACAAGCTGCATTGTGTGGTATGTGACAGGAAGTAGGTTCCAAGTCTTAAGAATCAGCTGGTCTTCTGGTTCAAGTTCAAGAGATAATTTGTCACATACATATTGAACTTTATTCCATTTCTGTCCACTTGTGTTCAGCTGATTGGTCCGACTGGAGGCAGGGATTTTTCTTAATGTTTGTCTGTCTTAAAAAGGGGATCGGCGCACAGGCTTGTAAGCAGGCCAGCACTGGCCCGCCATTCCTCCTGCACCCAAGAGGATCATTATTATCCACAATTATTATAATAATCCTCAGTGATATATATATTTGTGGCCTGCGTGCGGCATATTGAAATGAACAATAAAACTCTCGCCATGTTGGCGCACCACGGCCAGAAGGATTCCATCTCCCTCCCTAAACACTTACCTGTGGGCAGAGTCCTACAAGTGGCGCCTGACCACAGACCAGGGGCAGGGCGCCGAGTAAAAGGCGCCCCGGAGTCTTTCTGTGGTCCGCAGCCGGTGCCTGACTACGGCCCTTTGTCCGCCACATTTTTATTTTGAATTTCATTTTCAAAATGAAATTTCTCTTACCTGTTATACTTTGAAAAGACACAGAATAATTAGTTATTACTTGTTAATTCTGATGAAAAATTTTAGCTCAAAATTGTCTGCAAGCATCATCCAAAGAGCCAGAATTAGATTGCGAGCCAAAGGTTCCCGACCCCTAGGCTAAAGGTTTGGAGCGTGCTGAGAGAAGTTTCTGGAAGAGATTCCAACTGCATGCGCTTTGCTGATGATGTGTGAATGTGTGTGTGTGTGTGTGTGACTAACCCCGCCCAGGATCCACAGCTTAGCCACCACACAGCAAGATTATAACACTGAGTTGCACCCACTCCAAGCTACACACATTTGGCATAGACACTAGTGCTGATTATTAACTAAAACCCACATATAACCACGACTGAACCCAACTGACCCCAACGGAACCACCAGAACTGTCTCCCCCGCTCACCGACATCCTTGCCAACCTGTGGACAAAACGACACCAACGCCATCAGCGCTGCATCCACCGAGGAATCCAATGCCACTGCCAAAAGCTAAGTACTCACACCCAGTGATTACACCCAGCAGAAAGCGTGAGCCGGCAAAGCACATTGCATCCATTTAACCCATTAAAACGACTCTGCAGGGTCAGAGGGACCCTAGTATTCATACTAATCACAACATCATTAATAGTACTCCAGATACTATGGCATTATGCCAAACCACTAAAAGATAATGGGGTCCTCGTACCTACGACCCCACAACCAATGGAGTACACATGGCCATACGTCTGGGACTGCACGATACACTGCGCCCATGTCAACTGAAAAATAACACAATCTGTGAACGCCCCCTGTGTCTCTCTAAATGCCTTCGTTGGCTTGTGGGCGATGGTGGCGCAGGAGGTAGAGCGTGTTGTCCAGTAATCAGAGGGTTCCTGGGGTAATGCCCCGTCACTCCTGGCAGCACGTCAAAGTATCCTTGAGGAAGACACTGAACCCTAAAGTGCCCTCGATGAGCTGGTGTGCACTGCCGCTGCCATCGATGAGTGAAATTGAGGCGTAAATTGTGAAGTGATGGTTGGTGATTAATGGGACTTCTGTCGACAGGGTGAGCAGCTTCAATTACCTGGGAGTCCACATCACAGAGGATTTAACATGGACTTTACAAACAGACACTCTGGTGAGAAAGGCGAGGCAGTGTTTTTACCACCTCAGGCAGTTGAGGAAATTCCGGGTCTCGATGAGGATCCTCAAGTCCTTCTACTCTGGAGCAGTGGAGAGCATCCTGACAGGCAACATCAATGCCTGGTTTGGGAACTGTACTGCTCAGGACAGGCAGGCCCTGCAGAGGTTGGTGCGTTCGGCTGAATGTACCACTGGAACTACACTCCCCTCCCTGCAGGACTTATACAGCAGGAGGTGTAGTAGCAGAGCCCGCAGGATTATGAAGGATCCTCACCACCCCAACAACGGACCGTTCCAGCTGCTGCGGTCAGGCAAGCGCCTCCGCAGTCACACAGCGAGAACAGAGAGACTGAGACTGAGTTTTTTCCCGCAAGCCATAAGAACTGTCAATGATGACCTCACCAGGGGTCCGTACTGAGCCACACACATAGGCTCCACTACCTCACTGTACTGTATGTAGCATACTGTACCGCACACTGTGTGACTGTTCTGGGTTGTTCAGTATTACCGTATTGCTGCGCCTACTCCCTTTTTCTATTCTATTTATTTTATTTTATTTTATTTTATTCTATATATTTTTATATTATTCTATAGTATTCGACTTACTGCATTATGTTTTAGGAATCAGTTAGTTGGTCAGTAAACAGATACCTTCCAGATGATTAACAGCTTACTCAGGAGAACAAACACTGAGCTTGGCAGTTTCCAGCATGGAGCACAGCAACAGAGAGATGGTGGTCTCCTTCATCAGCTACAAATTGTCTCAGCAGAACAATCCAACACTGAAGTGAAAAGGCACTTCGGGAGTTGGCGGACAAGTTTGAGCTGCGCTATATGAAGGCCTTTAGCGACATGTCATCCCAGCTCCACATGACTACCGCCATGGCCTACAACAGCTTTGAGAATGTGATGGACGAGGTTTTTCGGGACAGGATCAACTGGGGACGCATGGTGGGCCTGTTAGCCTTTGGAGGTGCCCTCTACGTGGATTGCGTGCAGAAGGACATGATCAACACATGGTGCCCTGTATCATAGACTAGATGACCATATACCTGGGCCACCACCTTGATCTATGGATCCAGAGTCATCGAGGATGGGTGAGTACCTCCGCTTAAACAAAGTAACCTTGTTGCCTTAACATTTTAAGTAGAGACTTTGTTATTTCAACTAATGCATTAAAATTGGGTTAGGCAAACAAAAAGAAAAAAGAAACCGACCTGCTGTCAGTTGGCCTGGTTTCTGTTGGGCCGGTACAATGTGATCTCGTCTTTATACTACTTTTTCTTTTATTTTTTTAAACTGTGTTGTCAGCATGCTGGGCATACAACATAGAGTATTTGTATGCCATTGCATTCAGGACAGAGTTAGTCTGCAAGTGGAGTTCAAGTTCTTAACCTGCAATGCAACTCTTTATTAATTCTTAAATCATCAAGAACTGCTGCAATAACTCTGTCCTGTGGATGACCTGTAGAATGACAAGAGCACAGTTTTTGGGTATGGAGAGCCACCACCAACCCCCCTCTTTGGAGACCTATTTATCATGTTTGGGTATATAAACAACTGATCAACAATCATCACGGTGAGACAAATAAACATAGAAACAAACAACATTTACACCAAAACATGAACATTGGACGACAACATGTCTTGAAAAACTGAATTAGGTCAAGGAAAACTGGAACTCAAACTGGTCACGTGGCCTCTTCCTGTCATAGTTATGGTAGTAAATGAGGGAGGAAAGCAACCAGGAGGTTTCTGGGGTAACCTCCAGGCAGATGTGCGTGCGTGCGTGCGTGCGTGCGTGCGTGCGTGCGTGCGTGCGTGCGTATGTAGGATGTCCACCGGTAAGTCTACATGACTTATCCCCATAGGTACTGGTGTAGAAGGTCGGTATTATGTTGCGGCGCCTCCAAACAGTGCAAGGGGCCACGAAGCCTCCCCGAACTCCGGCTGTAATAAGTGATTTTTCTCTATCACGTTTCAATTGATTGGCAAGAAATTAACCTGATTTGTCATTGAATTCAAAAAAATTTGCTCTTGTTCCTGTCATAAGGAATTGTGTCTTTGATGGATTTCAAGTTGAGATGTAATTGTTCTGATCTGATTTCGGATTTGCTCAGAAGATGAGTGGGTCTGTTGGGAATGCAACTCCTTTAGTCGCTGTTCGAGTTTATTTGGGCATTCTTGTCCTTTCTTTTTCTCGTGAGTGGAGAATGAAATAATATTACCTCTTAGAACTGCCTTAGCTGTTTCCCAAAGTAAGGATGGTGATATTTCTGGGGAGTCATTCAGTTCAGTGAAGGAAGTCCATTCTCTTGAAAATAAATGGTTAAATTCTTTATCTGTTAAAAGTGAGGTGTTAAACCGCCACCTGCTGGGAGGGTTCCGTTTGTTTCCTTTATCAGGTTGAAACTAATCGGCCCGTGATCGGAAATTACAATAGGGTGAATTTCTGGATTTGTGATTTTGGACAGTGCGGAGTTATTTGTCAAGAAAAGGTCGATTCGAGAGAAACTTTGGTGGGATGGTGAATAATATGTGTATTCTATAGAATGTGGGTTATTTGATCTCCAACAATCCCCAACAGCAAGATCACTCTTATATTGTTTTATAGTGTCCGGCAAACGCCAGGATTTGGGAATATTTCTGGTTTGAGAAAGGTCTAAATTTGGATCCAGTACTGTGTTGAAGTCTCCTCTCATAAATGATAGTTTATTCAGAAAATTCTAAAAGTTTTGAAAATATATTGTGAAAGAAATTTCGGTCATCTTCATTGGGGCCATAAATATTAGCTAAGGTTCATTTGATGTTACCTAAAATCCCATTCATCATTATGAAACGCACTTCTGTGTCTGATATTGTGGTTTTATTTTGATATGGGATACTTTTATTGATCAATATAGATAGACCTTTTTTTTTTGAGTTGTATGATGCCGAAAACATCTGACTAAGCCATTTAGCTTTGAGTTTGAGGTGCTCAAATGCAGTGACGTGGGTTTCTTGCAGTAGACAGAAGCTGGGGTTCATCTTGGTGAGGTGAGTTAGTATTTTGCTACGTTTAGCAGGTGAGCCCAAGCCTCTCACATTCCAGTCTCGCTGTGGAACTGTGTTCCAGGGTTGGATGATTAACAGGGCGATTGCAATGGCAAGAAGGATTATTTACAGACCTGATCATTTTTTTCCTGTTGACGGGGCGTCATCCTTTTCAAGTACGAGTTCTGTCATGGCATATCCCTTTTGTGGAGATGGAGGTTACTTGCACATATCCCGCTAGGATCGTGATCTCAGTTCACGTCCCATGATTCTCCGTTGTTGCCGTTTATCTGGTCCTCTGGAAGGTTGCAGACTTTCTTGCAATGAGATGCGTGTGCCCACGTAGGTCGGTCTGCCACCTTAACTGATGCTGCAGTGGTGAGGAGGATCTGGAACGGTCCAAGGAATCTGACAGAGTTCCTGCTTTTCCTCCTACAATTTCCCCCTCCTAAAGCACGGATTTTGGGGTCAGAGTCCCACCTGATGTGCTTGTAAGCAGAGTTGCCAGCAAAGGCATGCTGGCCCCATAACCCAGAGATTGATTGATCAAAACCATTCTCTGTAAAGGCCTGACCTTTACTATCAGTCAAACTACATTTGGACCCGACCTCTATCTAACAATATGTTGAGGAGAAAACTGCTTCTTACCTAGAAATCATCTATTTACGGCCCATAAACCAAATGTCTATGGATCAAGCCATTCTCTTACAATTTCACCTTTCAAACAAGAGCATGTGGGCTCAAAGCTTATCTGGGGTTCTTGGAAGCAGAGTAACCATAACCCTGATGTTGATTGATCAACACCATCCTCCACTAATCCTTCCCCTTTGCTACCAGAACATGCCCACTACATGTTGAAAAGGAAACAGCTCCTTATTTACACAACGTTTATAGAACAGATGGTCAAACTGGTCACAAAACAATTTAAGACCAGTCATGACAACTCAGGAACATCTTCTGACCAGTCATGACAATTCTCCCCTCCTAAACCAAGGATTGTGAATTTGAGTCCCACCTGAGGAGCTTATGAGCAGAGTTATCAGAGGAAGATGCTGGGCCCATAATCCAGAGGTCAATGGATCAAAATCATCCTCTGCTAAGGCCTTTCCTTTGCTACAAAAGGATGTGAACTCATGCAAATATGTGTTGACACGGAAAAAGCTTCCTACCTAGACAACGTGTATTTAACAGTTGTTGATGCTGATCGCAAAACAATTTCAGACCAGGCGTGATAACTTTTGACCACTCATAACAATTTACAACCAGTCATGACAATTTTCCCTCACAAATGCATTCTTTGGGATGTGAACTCATGCTAATTGTTGTAATCAAAACAGCTAAGGCATGCTGCCCACATAATCCAGAGTTTGATTGCTCAAAACCATCCTCTGTTAAGGCCTTACCTTTACTATCAGACCAAATGCATTTGGACCTAAACTCTAGCTGACTATATGTTGAGGAGGACACTGCTTCTTACCTATAAATCATCAATTTACCAGGTGTTGATGCTGATCGCAAAACATCTTCCAAAATTTCCCTCCACTCTTGATGATTTCACCTCCTATACAAGGGATTGTGTGCTCAAGTACCACAGGAGGCTCCAAAAAGCAGAGTGGCGCAGCGGAAGCGTGCTGGGCCCATAACCCAGAGGTCGATGGATCGAAACCATCCTCTGCTAAGGCGTTGTATTCCGTACCTCAAGATGTGGATTGTACTGATTTCATGTTCATGTGAATTTGAGTCCCACCTGAGGAGCTTATGAGCAGAGTTATCAGAGGAAGATGCTGGGCCCATAATCCAGAGGTCAATGGATCAAAATCATCCTCTGCTAAGGCCTTTCCTTTGCTACAAAAGGATGTGAACTCATGCAAATATGTGTTGACACGGAAAAAGCTTCCTACCTAGACAACGTGTATTTAACAGTTGTTGATGCTGATCGCAAAACAATTTCAGACCAGGCGTGATAACTTTTGACCACTCATAACAATTTACAACCAGTCATGACAATTTTCCCTCACAAATGCATTCTTTGGGATGTGAACTCATGCTAATTGTTGTAATCAAAACAGCTAAGGCATGCTGCCCACATAATCCAGAGTTTGATTGCTCAAAACCATCCTCTGTTAAGGCCTTACCTTTACTATCAGACCAAATGCATTTGGACCTAAACTCTAGCTGACTATATGTTGAGGAGGACACTGCTTCTTACCTATAAATCATCAATTTACCAGGTGTTGATGCTGATCGCAAAACATCTTCCAAAATTTCCCTCCACTCTTGATGATTTCACCTCCTATACAAGGGATTGTGTGCTCAAGTACCACAGGAGGCTCTCAAAAGCAGAGTGGCGCAGCGGAAGCGTGCTGGGCCCATAACCCAGAGGTCGATGGATCGAAACCATCCTCTGCTAAAGCGTTGTATTCCGTACCTCAAGATGTGGATTGTACTGATTTCATGTTCAGAACAAAACAGCTTCTTACCAATACATTACGCTCCTAACAGGTGTTCTCTCTTCATGCTGATTGAGCTTCTTACATGTACTTAACAGGTGTTGATGCTGATCACTAACCATTCTTGACAATTTCAACTCCCAAACAAAACATTGTTGGTTTGAGTCCTATCTGGCTTCTTAAAAGCAGAGTGATGTTGATGGATCAACACCATCCTCCATGAAGGCCTCCCCTTTGCTACCACAACATATGATTCAGGATGTGAACTCATGCCAACTATATGTTGGAAAGGAAACAGCTTCTTATCTGCTGTTCACAAAACAATTTCAGACCAGTCATGACAACTCATGAACATCTTCTGATCAGTCATGACAAGTCTCCCCTTGTAAACCAGCTATTGTTAATTCAAGTCCCATGTAAGGTGCTCGTGAGCAGGGTTCCCAGCAGAAGCAGGCTGGGCCCATAATCCAGAGGTCAATGGATCACAACCGTCCTCTGCTCAACCCATGCTAATATATGTTGACACCGAAAAAGCTTGCTACCTAGACAACGTGTATTTAACAGTTGTTGATGCTGATCACAAAACAATTTCAGACCTGGCATGAGAACTTTTGACCACTCATGACAATTTACAACCGGTCATGACAATTTTCCCTCACAAATGCATTCCTTGGGATGTTACATCATGCTAATTAACAACAAGTATAAACGATGTCAACTAGAAAAAAGTATTTGCTTGCTGTTTAAACTGATCATAATGGTGTTACGTAAGCTGTCAAGAATATAGAAATTTCATTGCAGTAAATTGCCAAAATTCTCTATCTTGTTGCCATTGTACATAAAAATTCGGTGTTTTGTTCAGGTGCTTGTCCACGGCAGCCCCAGTGGCCTAATGGATAAGGCACTGGCCTCCTAAGCCAGGGATTGTGGGTTCAAGTCCCATCTGGGGTGCAGAGTGCATGCAGGCCTCACGACCCATAGTTCAATGGATCAAAACCACATACTCTTCAGGCCTCTAATTTGCTCCCACAGGATGTCAGCTCATGCTATTTGTTGTAAAAAAAACTGCTTATTCCCTACACAACCAGAATCCAACAAGTGCTCATGCTCTTCACAAAAACACTCATGACTACTCACAAATACTTTAAAACCAGTCATGACAATTTTCCCCTCCTTAACCAGGGATTATCAGTCCGAGTCCCACCTGATGTGCTTATGAGCCGAGCTAAATACTGAGGTTTGCTGCACCCATAATCCAGAGATTGATTGATCAAAACTATCCTCTGTTAATGCCTTTACTATCAGACCAAATGCATTTGGACCTGAACTCTAGCTGACTATATGTTGAGGAGGACACTGCTTCTTACCTAGAAATCATCTGTTTACTAGGTGATCGCAAAACATTATTTAACAGATATTAATGTTGATCGCAAAACAATTTCAGATCAGGCATGAAAATTTTTGACCACTCATGACCATTTACAACCATTCATGACAATTTTCCCTCACAAATGCATTCTTTGGGATATTACATCAAGCTTATTAACAAGAAGAGTATTCTTTGGAACCTACAAAAAAGTATTTGCTTGCTGATGAAACTGGTCACAATGGTGTTTCCTAAGCTGTCAAGTATATAGCAGTTTCATAACAGTAAATTGCCAAGAAATAGTTTTTCTACCTTGTTGCCTTGCTCTAAGGGCTCTCGTCTCCTGGTCTAGGTGATTATTGAGCACCTTGTGCAGCTCAACAATTTCACAATTCTTCAGCTGATCTACTTACTGTCTGAGCTGTCTGTGCAGACTCCAACTCATCCGTCAGCACCGGATTTCAATGTGGGCCTTGGCTAGTCGGCACAAAGCCTTTTCCCGCTGCAGACAGGAACCCCCAATACCGACTGCCTGGCCATACCGCAGCCTGACCTCTGCTCCATATGTATTCTCTTTCCATCCCTGGGCATCCACGTCCAGTTGGTGGCCTTGTGCAGGGATGTCCTCTTGATCCTTCAGAGCCATCTGTCTTCTCCAGCAGGGAAGTCCTCTCTCCAAGAAGGTAGACCACTTGTTCTGTAGCACTCCTGTGGATCATGTCCGTTAGTCCATGCTGGCACAGCATTTCAACCACCTTGTTTCTCTGGGTATCTTGCAGAAATATTAGCTGATGCAACTGTCCTCTCTTCTTCTATTGCTTTGGCCAAAAGATTTTTGTCCTCTGTCAAGGCACGGATTGGTGCCAAGGACTTGATTAATTCTGCCATCTCATGTACCAGGCATGCAAACTTGTCACCTTTTGGCGAAATTTGCCGTTTGAAACCAAAATTGGTCAC
Source organism: Zeus faber (assembly GCF_960531495.2). Taxonomy (NCBI): domain Eukaryota; kingdom Metazoa; phylum Chordata; class Actinopteri; order Zeiformes; family Zeidae; genus Zeus; species Zeus faber. The sequence goes on from NC_137208.1 coordinate 22,445,353, forward strand.
CTGGGGGTGGCTTCAATCCATCTGTATGTCGATCTCTCAAAATGCGCCGGCGCCTAGTGGCATCTGCACCCTGCTGTCACCTGGCTTCAAGAAAAGCCATGATAGGGACATACAAGCTATGTCCCATTTCAGGGGCTGCCGCCTTGTAGGCTGCATTTTAAGACCGAATGCATTACACCGGCACAACGAAGTGCTGTCCCATTCCGGAGGCTCCTTCAAATGCGGTCGAGAAATGAAGCCTTGTTTTCCCCGATTTAAACAATATGTTTAAAAAAAACAATAGATACAATACAACAATATAATCAGTAACAACAGCATCAGACATCACTCCCCTCCTTTCAGAATATCTATAATGGACAAAGAAAAACACATAAATAAATGAGTAAAATAAAAAAATATAAAATGAATAAAAATAATAATTAAGTAAATAAATAAAGTGTAAGTAAAATAAAGAACTGTAAAGAACAGCTGTAACCCAGCTGTAACCCAACATTATTATACATTATTAAATTGTACCAATCCTCCTTAAAACTGAAATAGTCTATTAGCCTAATCCACTTGTCATTTAGCCAGGTTTATAACAAAAATGGACACTGAGTTGATGCGAAAACACAATTTAAACATTTTACTAAGTAGAACAATTCCCTATAATAACACCTGGGGAGGCTCTTCCGGCAACTCTCCCGGTGTGAGAAACCTTGAACATCATAACCAGAGAAAATAAAAAAAAAAACATCTAAGAGTAAATGAGCAGCATATGGTAGGATAATCACCTAGACCAGGAGATAAAAGCCCTTGGAGCGAGGGTGCATTCCCTTGATGCTGAGAAGAGCTCCATGCAAGAGTGGGTGGTATCTCTGCAGGATGACGTGGATTGGCTGGAGTTTGCACTCCAACTGCAGCAGCAAGATGGTAAATAGCAGCCCCTAACTCTACAGGCACAGGCAGACCAGGCCCATGAGATTGCTAAATGTCATGCTTCTGAGTTGGCCCAGATCAACCAGACGTGCAGTATTTTAAATAAGAAGATAATTGCTCAGACAGACTGCCTTGCAAATATGGAGAAAGCAGAGTTAACACTGCAGAATGAGGTGCACAGACTGGAGTCTGCCCTCCAAGATCAGAGAGAACAGACTAAAAATCAGCTCCTTGCTCTCCAGATCCAAGCTGGCCAGGCCCAAGAGCTGGCTGAATCTCCTCCGTCTGAGCTGGTCCAGAGGAACCACAAATGCAGGATCTTAAACAAGGAGCATATTACTCAAATAGACTTCCTTGCAAAGAAGGAGCAATCGGTGGGATCACTGAAGAAGGAGGTGGACAGACCGAGGTCTGCCCGACAGCTAGGGATGGGCGATACCAACATTTTTTCCTTTCAATACCATTGGTAAAGTACCTATATGGTACTTTTTTATCGATACCCAAACATAAACTTTTTGCCCCTTAAAGGGAAATCACATGATTGCACAGTGTTCATTCACAACTTTATTGCAAGGGCAATACGAAATACAAATAAAACTCATTTAAATAAACACTTGAAAGAAATGCTTATATAATGAGAATGAAATAGATCAATGAGTTAATAAAATTAAAATAAGATAAAAATAAATATTTTTTTAATAATAATGGAATAATAAAAATAATTAGACTTCAAATAAATACAAAATAACATTTCTTAAATTAAAACATCATAACACATAATTATCACCAACACTAGCAGCATCATCATCATCCTCAACATAAGCAGCAACAACATCATCAACAACAAAATGCAAAATGACAATTTCACTCGTTTTTATTACACTGAAAGAGAATTCAGACGTTAACCTTATTGTGACTTCTCATCATCCCTTGTCTGAATTATGAACAGCACTTGAATTATGAATAATTAACAACACTTGAATTATGAATTATAAACAAAACAACACAATTTAGAACAAATTACAAAAAGGGAAATCAAAATGTTATAACATTTTAATCATAATGCAGCAAAATGTAAAAATGCAGTTTATTTACCGATCTTTTTAGATATTTTGTTCTCAGCAACGATATTTTATTCATCTAAATATTATCATTTATAGCCTGATATATACAGAATTTTTAAATCCATTATTAACATTCTAGAAACAAAACTGTTTGTGAATAATTTCTGATACATACAGTACAAGCATATGAACCTTTACATTTGTCGACTAAATGAAAGAGTGGTGAACATGACTTCATCCAAGATTCACGTAGCTCAGTTGCATATTTGGGGTAGTTTAATCTTCTTCAGTCTTCAGGGCAAAGTTCAGCCTCTTTTAAAACCCTAACCCTAACCCTAAACCCTAACCCCTAACCCTAACCCCTAACCCTAACCCCTAACCCTAACCTTAAGCCTAACTTGAAATTAGGAGGTGCTGTCTCGATGAGTGCGACTGTGCCAATTCTCTCCGGCCAGGTATCAGTCAGTGGATAGAAATCCAGGTTATGGGTACTTATAAGCTCATTCACTAAAAATGAATTGTTAGTTAGTGACCTGACGTTTAATAGAGACATTTTTATTGTTCTGGGTGCATGGCTTTGCGGGGTACTTAGAGTTTGAGTCTGAACTGAGAGTAAATTGTTTAGATTCCTGTATGTTACAGGGAAGTTACATAATTTCGGTCAATGGTTAATAGCTACAGGAATTTGTAAAGCAGAGTGACAGTCGTCAATGTCAGAGTGGATCGGACTCACCAAATATCAGCAGCGAACAGAGGATTTCAGCGTAAGTTCCATGTTCAAGGTGATGAGGCGTGATCCGTGAAAGTTTGGATGAACTCCATCATGTCTGAAGACATTTGGATGGTTTAAGAAGGTGCCGAAGTTGTCCACAAACGGTACGTTGAGGGAGCAGCAGTATCCCTTGAACCATGTGTGTAGCTGAAGGACATGCGTGAATTTTATGTCTCCAAAGCTGGGACACGGCAGCAGGCCGGATACGATGAAGCGGCGGTCCGACTGTAGAAGACTGTCAATAAGCTTCAAAATGCCTTCTTTAAGTGTCTTTGATTGTTTGTTCCTGAGATCGTTGGTTCCCATGTGGATCAGAACAGTAAAGGCAGACGGGTTTTGATCCAGCAGCTGTGGGATTCTGGAGTCTATATCCCGGACGAGAGCACCCGGGTAGCAGATGCATCCTTTATCATTTTGAGTAAGCAGTTAGTAAAGGAAGGGATTTTCTAACAGTATGAGGCAGGAGCTACTGTAGATGGGACAAGGGTTGCACAGCAAACAATGTTTAACTTTGCAGCTCTTCGTTTTATGAATTGTTTAAAGATGACAAGACAGACAACTGACTGTGATGGGAGTGAAAGAAGCAACTTTTTAATTGCTTGCTTATGAGGCCTAGATGTCCAATGCGCTCTCTCCATTAAGATACAGAGACAGAGACACTCTTTGAGTGCGTTCGAAAGGCGCATAGACAGAAATAACAACGAGACACTAGGAATTGAAATCCATGACGCCTTCATAAATGTTGCATCACCTGCTACGATGAGGATGGGACTCAAACCCACGCGTGCAGAGCACAATGGATTAGCAGTCCATCACCTTAACCACTCGGCCACCTCATCCGAAAAGGCTTGGCACATCCTCAACAACAACCGTACATACCATCCTTCATCATTTTGAGTTATTCCGGGGAAAGGCAAAGAACAGAGTTCTTTTTACACTCCAACTACCTTGCCAAGGACTTACACACTACATGTTTTGGTCTTGGAATGACTCAACTGATGGATAATAAGGAACTGCTCCAGCCAGATTTGAGCAACACACATTGGAGGCAAATTGACAAGATAAAGTCAGGGCAATAATGTAAGACACGACAATCCAAGAAACCCTCACATGTTTCCCAATATGGGCATTGGTGGTATAGTGGTGAGCATAGCTGCCTTCCAAGCAGTTGACCTGGGTTCGATTCCCAGCCAATGCAATTTGAGATGTGGTTGTTTATCAAACACTGACTTCACAGTGTATTTTATATATTTGGAGGCAAATAAACATCAGGGTAATAATTACATTACATTTAGCAGACGCTTTTATCCAAAGCGACTTACAATTATTTAAACACCGATTGATGCAGCCATCAGGAGCAATTAGGGGGTTAAGTGTCTTGCTCAAGGACACTACAGCATGCTAGCAGGAGGAGCCTGGGATCAACCAGCAACCTTTAGATTACTTTAGAAGACTGTGGCAAGTCTGTGCTGTGCCAAGAGTGCAACAGCAACAAAGACCCATCAGCGCTTCATCCAGGGCCCACCCCATGGAATTCCGATGCCCACGTGAGCACCGTAGATCACAGCGGGAGCGACAGCCGCTGGAAGCCATTCCGTCTGTGACATCCAAATGCACGGATATCTGTGGAAGTATGAACACGTCAAAATCATGCTCCAAAATCTGTCTTGCATTCGTGTATCCTGTGGGCCAAAGAGACCTAGCCATGAAGACCTACATTGTTCTTGATGACCAGAGCAACAAGTCCCTAGGCAAAATTGAATTCTTCCAACAATTCGGAATCCAAGGCACAGGAACAAGATATACTTTGAAGACATGTTCAGGAGTGGGGGATACGGCCGGACGGCGAGCCAGCAACTTCATGGTAGAGTCATTAGATGGCAACATTCACATTCCCTTCCCTACTCTGATTGAGTGCAACATGCTGCCAGACGACAGGTCTGAAATACCATCACCAAACGTAGCCAGACACCATCCTCACCTCAAATACTAGCAGACAAAATCCCAGTCCTGGACCCAGACACGCCCATCCTTATTCTCCTTGGGAGAGACTTAATTCAGGTACACAATGTGCGGGAACAATGTAATGGGCCTCACAACGCACTGTTTGCCCAACGACTCGACCTTGGATGGGTGATAATTGGAGATGTGTGTCTGGGAAGAGCACACAAACCCACCACTGCCAGTGTCTTCAGAACCAGTGTGCTGAGGAGTGGGCGCCAATCCCACCTCAGCCCATGCACCAGCAGCTTAACGGTCAGAGAGAAGATTGACAGCCCTGATCCACGCCACATCCCTCCATGTGTGTCTCATTCAGCCGATGAAACAGACAGCCTGGGCAGAAACGTGTTTCAAAGAACACAACGCGACGACCAATTTGGCCTCTCCATCAAAGATGAGCTGTTCCTTGACCTCATAGATAAGGAGGTTTACATGAATGAAGCACACTGCTGGGTAGCACCGCTGCCATTAAGGCCAAACAGGCTGCGTCTGCCCAACAACAGTAAACATGCTGTTAACCGCCTTGCCTCCCTCCGCCGCATGCTGGAAAAGAAACATGCAATGAAAGAACACTTCTTCAACTTCATGCAACTGTCACAATTCAAGGAAAGGTCTTAGTCAGGGAGCTGTCTGCCGAACAAGCTGAATGGGATGCTCCCCTGCCAGCGTTAAAAGAGGAACAATGGAAAATGTGGACCAACTCACTCTGTGAGCTTGAGCAGCTTCAGATTGAAAGACCCTATGTGCCCGTTTCCTTGTGCTCCACAAAACACAGAGAACTCTGTGTCTTCTCTGATGCTTCCACTATGGCCATATCAGCATTGGCCTATCTTAAAGCAACAGATGAAAACGGACACATTCACATTGGATTCGTCATGAGCAAGTCAAAGCTGGCTCCTCATCCCCCACATACTGTTCCACGGCTCGAACTTTGTGGTGCTGCCTTGGCTGTTGAAATGGCGGACTTGATTATAGACAGCCCAATCGTATTGGGCTACAACAACAAGCAGTGGAGGCAGGAACAGGCGTTGGCCGACGCATTCTGGAAACGCTGGCGTCAAGAGTACCTGGTGTCACTCCAACCAAGGAGAAATTGGCACGTGGACAAGCCAAACCTTAGCCAAGGAGATGTTGTGCTGCTCAAGGATGCACAGGTCAAGCAGAACGAATGGCCAGTCGGAGTGGGGTGAACGCCATTCCCAGCAAAGACTCTAAAGTCTGCAAAGTAGATGTGAGAGTGGTCAGACAGGGTACTCAGCAGGTGTATTCTAGACCAGTCTCTGAAGTTGTTTTACTTGTAAAAGGGGAATAGTGTTATAATACATTATATCAAGCGGGGAGTGTAATGTTCTGATGTATATCTGGGGAAAGGGCGACCCTAGTGGTAACTCTAAACGCGATGTTTGTTTTACTATCGATCTTGCCGTAGATTGGGTTTGATGACACATGCGGAAGTGAGCTGCCACATGCTTTTCTTTTTTGATCCGGTTGGCTGGAAAACACGTTTGTCTTTTTACAGTGCTTTCTAAGTAAAACTTTGAACGATACAAGCTGCTTCATTCTTGGAAAAACTGTTACACACACACACACTGAAGCGGAGGCAAAAAAACCTCATATATATTTATCACTAAAGGGGCAAGAAATATTTCTTATATGTATTATTTAACTGCTCATCACATATTTATACCTATTTAATAACCCATGTATTCTATATATCATTTATACATATACACGAACAATACACAAATCTCTTCAAATCTCTTTAGCCGGCACACTCACACACACACACAGGCACACTCACACCCCAAAAGGAAAAAGAAGACATGTCTTTCTGGCACCACATTCTAACAACGCTTAATTTTATACTTTAATGTCAACTCATGTATACTTTTCAAGATTTTCACTTTGGCCAAACTTTTCCCCATTTTTTCTCAAACTTATTTTTCATCTTTTAAGCCTTTAACTTGTAACTCTTTTTGCTTCACTTTTCATCTTTTTCATCTTACTTTAGGCTTTTAACTTTTATCTCCTTTTCACTTTTCATCTTTTTCTTCTTACTTTAGATTTTTAACTTTTATCTCTTTTTCACTTGTCATCCTTTTTCATCTTTAATCATATCATTTTATTTTGAGTCAATTCCCCTGGCCAGCGTTATTTCCTCTTTGTTTTTCCTACATAGATTTGATTATATTATATTTTCATTTGGCCACTTTCACGCAGCATTTAATGTACACATGTCTAACTGATTAAGGAGATACGGGCCTTGTTTTCGTTAATCTTGCATGGTTATTTAAATAACTTTTGGCTACTCGTTCTGCCATTCTATAATTACTTTTCACTTAAACTTTCTCCACATCTTTTAAGCCTTTATCTTTTACTTTTAACTTCATCTTTTATTTCTCTCGTCTCTATTCTCTATTTCCACTTAATTCTGTTTTTCTTCGTTGATTATTCTCTTATTCCTCTTATTAACGTCTTTTACAAATTAATAAACCCCAATTTAGACGGAAACTCACTTCACACATCAACACATCATCTCCATCTCCGCACAATTTGCTCTTGTCAGTGCAGTCTATCCACCCAAAATACTACCGCTTCAAAAACCACACACAGCTCAATTTGTGAGATAACACTCACCCTGAGAGTGGTTTTTCGCTGGAGCAAGCAGCATCGGCAGATGAGGCCCAGCAGATCCTAGTTTGTGATGCCACTTTGTAGTTCCTTGATGAATTTGATGTATTGATGAAGAAGAAGTGTACTCGTAGTAATTATCTTTTACAATGGGGCTGTATTGGGATGCCACAATTGTTCTGGTACCTCTCTGTTGTACAGGAAGAGCAGACATGTCAAAGAAAATGCAACAGTGATCTGAAATAGCAAC